>NW_028300380.1:248908-304411 GCF_049724085.1 Artemia sp. Qi Xiang Cuo
CGTATTTTGTTATTACATATATAATACAAGACAGATTAAGATATCTATTTGTGAATTAGGTAAATTTAATTAAAATTTTTTATAGCCAAGACTTGACATCCCTAGTTGAATGTTGTGCATTAGTGACATGTGAAAGTATTGTAATCTTTTTTTTCTAACTTTCTTAGGAAAAAACACTGTAATTAAATATTAATAGAGATACTTTTTATTTTTTATAATTATATTCCTTTTTTTTTAGCAAATACTTTAACTCACTACTTGAATTATATTACATAGTCAAATGGGAAAGAATTTTAATATTATTTATAGAATATTCTAAAGACTTAAAAATGAACTTACATAGTCAGTTCTATCTTATTGTGTTTTTCTAAGAATATACCATTTTTTTTGCAACTCCTTGTACTTACTAATGGTCTTTGGATCAAGATACAAATTTTAAAGATTTTAATTCGAATTTTTGTTTTAATTTTATCTGACTATACAGGTACATCTATATATGTGGTTATATTGGATAAGACATAACCTTTTTTTTGCCCATACAATTAATAACTCAATTAAATAAACTAAGTAGAACAATTTGCCAAAAATTTCACCTTATATGTCATATTGTCGATAGAAATATCACTTAAAACCAATATTTAGAGATATAATTGTGAGAATTTCACTGAAAATTACTTTTTCGTTTCAAAGCATTGACCCACCACATTGAAGTATATTCTATAGAACCCTTTGATAGTATATTCATAGTATTTTTATTAATTTATTCGGAAAAAACAATGAAAATCCATCGATAGATCTATATTCTTTATAGTTTCAATGAAATTTCCATTTTTTTAAGCCAACCCTTGACCTTCCTACTTGAAAGAAATGGATTAGAATCTTTGGAACATTTTTTCATTGTTTTTTTCGTATTTTCTCTAGACAACTCACTGCAAAGCCCTCGTCAGTGCTACAGGGTTTTTATTTCCCATGAATAGTACATTTTTTTAGCCTAGCCTTTAACACAATAAAAGCAGGATAGCTATTATACAACAGGGAGAGTCATTAATTATTATATATAGAATATTCTTTGGAAGTTAAAAATTATAGAAATTTGAGGATATATATAATTTTGTGTAAAAATTACAATTCAATTTTTTAGCAAAGATTTTAAATCACTCCTTTAATTATATGTATTATTACAATGGAACAGTTTTTTAATAGTTTTTTTCGTGTGTTAGTTTTTAAAAACACATAAAATCAATATTAAAGCGCTATTTTTTATTTTTTCATTTTATAGTAACAGTTCTGGTAAAAGTAATAAACTACATGATTGAAAGATATGACGTAGAAACCGATGACATATGTTACATCGTAGTTTGCTTAAAATTGTTTTATTATCCAATATAAAGCCATATTAAGATAAATATTCTAGTGTTTTGCAAAGAATATACCATTTTTTTAGCAAAGAATTTAACTAAAACTGGTACTTATACGACGGAGAAAAATGGACAAGTTTTTTATTCGTATTTCGTTTTAAAAAACACTGAAAATCCATCTGTAGATATATATGTTGTTTATTTGAACTTTAAAGTAAATTTTTTTAGCAAAGCTATAAATCAATAATGTACTGAAATTAATGATACCCCTGGTACATTTAATAACTATGTATTTTATTATATTCTTTTAAATAATATAAGTCAATAAAGAGTAAGATCTATATGTGTTATATGTATCAGTACTTAATCTATTTTTAAGCATACACTAGACATACAAACTTTTCTTTTATGAATGATAAAACTTGACAATTTTTTAAAACTTTATTAAGGTTGAAGATTAAAATTAAACTAACACTTAAGTGATCAATTATTTTTATTTTATCTGTCATGAACTTTTTTTTTGCCCCTATTTGAAATCAAATCTGTAAGGATCGTATCGAGAAAACTGGTCCCTTCTGTTAATAGTATTTTGCGTAGTTAAATCAGAAATAAAACATACCTTACATCGTCAGCTAGATATTTTTGTTATTTTAAATGAATATTAAATTTGTTCATACCCTCATATACATACAATCTGGAAGGATCGTAGATAGAAAAATAGGATATTATAGTAAGCGATTGGATCTTAAATTAGTCTTAATAAACCATGAAAAGAAATTTGAAAAGAGCTATTCGTTTTTTATTAACCGACACAAACATTTTATAGACCCGAATATAACAAACTAATTTAAGGATAGGATTTATAAACATGTGACAGTATTTTCATAGTACTTTTCGGATTTTTGGTTGAATAAACAAGTAAATTTCAGTTAAATGTCAATATTTTGGAGTTTTTCCATTAAAAATACATTTTTTTTGCCATTGCATTACCGAATGAAGTTAAGGATAATAAAGATAGAAATGTACAAAAATTTAAATCTAATTTTCGAGTGAAAATACAGAGAACCGCAATAATAAGAGATAGTAATTTTTTTATTTCTCTTAATAGTACTTTTTTTTGCCCATTCAGTAACAACCACCTTTAAGGATTTGTCTTATTTAAAATTTACAGTTTTCTAAGATTAGTAGTAGTTTTATAGATTGACAAAAATATTAACATAAATAAGAATTGATCTATTTTTTAGATTTTAACTGACAATTAAATTTTTTTTAGCAAAACGTTTACCACCATAATGTAATTAATTTACTTCGAACAGAGGGAAATTATGTTAAGCTTCTGTTTATAATTTAAGTTGGACAAAAAACTGAACATAAAGAGGATGTTATATATTATAAAATGTTTCACTTTCACTTCCATTTTTTATCTAAGCCATTAACTATCAAATGGAAAGATGTTTAATAGGGACAAGGGACCGTATTTTATTCGTCGTATGATCATTATAGTTTGAAAAAACACTGAAAAGAAATCTTATGCGATAGATTTGTGAGTGTTTAACTGACAAGTCAAGTTTCTTAGCCATGCGTGGACCTCCCTAATTGAACTAGAGGACTGAGAACTATGTTATCTTAGTTTAATCTAATTGTGCTTTATTTCGCTGAAAAACAAAAGGACATTCAATAATCTGATACATATTAGTTAGTTTTTAAGTTTCAATTACATTTTTTTAGCCAATCCTTTACCCCCATCATGAAAGGATCTGAACAAGAACAAAATGCCCGACATATCATTGTTCTTTGAGTATCTTTGGAGAAAAAAAACACTAAAAAACCATATTAAGAGATATATTCGTGAATTTGTGACTGAAAATTCCATTTTTTTTGCCTAGCAATGACTTTATAATTTCTATTATATTAATTAGAGCCATGTAACAGTATTTTCATCTTTTTTTCATTTGAAAAAACAGTTATAAGAAATCGAATGATATATCTATTGTATTTTTTCACTAACATTTAAAATTATTTGGCAAGTCTGGACATCCCAAATTATAGTAACCGTATTAGAACCATGGGAACGTTTTATAATCGTATTTTGCGTGTTGTAGCTATACTTAACAAAGAATAGCACTATTAATAGCGATTTTTGTGTGTTTTTCAATGACATTAACAATTATTAAGAAACGCCTTTAACTATCCCATATATGGATCTTATTTAAAACAATTGAACCTTATTTTCATCATATTTTGCGTATTTTCGTTGGAAAAAACACTGAAAAGCCATCTTTATTAAATGTTTTGGCTTTAGCTCGGCATATCTTCGATTCATTTTCATATCCTACAGTCAGCATAGGCATATATTCTTTAGGCTCACACAGTTCAATATAATTTGTAAAAAATTCTTTATATCCGCCTTCAAGAAGATATATCTCTGGCCAATGTAGGGCCGGATAGTGTTCTTTATTTGCATCACGATCTTTATTTCTTAACCCTTTCAGTCACCATGTTCTCACATGAGAACATCACAGCTTCGCTTGGTCTTCTTGGACCCTGTAGGTGGCAGCGATACTCGAGTATGCGCTCCATAATAATAAGTAATGCGAAAAGACACTGGCGAAGTTTCAAACCGATGATGCTAAATTCTGATTTTTAGCAGTATTTTGAAGTTGTTGCACATCCGTACTCGAAAGAATGGATCTACCAGGTATGTTTTCATGCATTTTTTTTACCAGATTTACCATGAAAATACGCGAAAAAAGGGGTTCATTTGTCCTTTTCAGTTAGTTACCCCATCTATTAAAAAGTTTACCTCGCTAGTGCGTTGGATAGATGCCGCAGATTTTTTCGAAGTAGCGTGTTCTTGGGTAAGGACAGTGTGACTTGATACTAACTTTTCTAGTTCAATAGCAGAATATATGGTACAGTCAGAGGAAAATACTTTTTGTAGTATTATTTGAAAACATCCGTGATAAATTTTTCCTGACATGTCGCTATTCTGGAAAAGCGACTCACTATCTTCTTTTCCAGGTCAATCCAATGATAGAACACGTCGAGTTCGTCACGCTGACATACTGACTGTCTTGGACGCGATCGACTCAGACCTTTCAGAGTTATCGGACCTACCAAACTCAGATGACGAAGGTGAAGATTGGGCGTCAGTAAATCTATCGCAGCCACACGATACGGATGAAGATTCATTATCGGAAGTTGAGGATGATGAGCCGCTCCTCCACCCGCCTCCGAAAAATTGAAAACGCAGACTCGTATGGAAGAATGCGATCTTCTCGAAAGTTATCAACAATGCCGACCCGGCGCCGCCGCCACTTGGTCCCGAGGAGCCTAGAGACTACTTCAAAGAATATTTTGATAGTGAATTTTATGAGTTAGCCGCCGAGATGACCAATCTTTATTCTGTACAGAAAACCGGCTCAAGTTTGGGTACAACAGCCTCTGAAATAAGAAGGTTCATAGGTATTCATATAGCGATGAGTGCTTTTAAATTCCCAAGGTATCGCATGTACTGGGGTAGTCGGACTCGGATACCTCTAATAGCAGACGCCATGAACTTCAATAGGTTTTCGCGTCTCCGAAATTTGTTTCATCTGGTAGATATCCTCTCTAAAGACCCGGAGAACACCGATCGCGTATGGAAGGTTCGTCCGGTTATAGACCGGGTCCTGAAAAAGACAGAAAGCATCGTACCTTCTGAGTATGTATCAGTCGACGAGCAAATGGTGCCGTACACCGGTGCATTGGACATAAAACAGTATATCAGGGGGAAGCCAACACCGTGGGGCATAAAAATCTTTATGCTTTGTAACAGTAACGGCATCATACTCACTTTTGATGTTTACCAGGGTAAGAAAACTATCCTGACGGAAGAGCAGAAGCAGTTCGGACTGGGACCTGGAATGGTACTAGCTCTTGCTGGTCGCGTCCAGCTTCGCCCGCATACGAAAATATTCTTTGACAACTTTTTTACGAGTATTCCGCTCCTTGAAGAGCTTGAACGGAAAAGTATGTATGGCACCGGCACGATCAGAGCGAATCGAGTTCTGGGCGCAAAGTTGGAATCTGATACGTCTCTGAAAAAGACAGGAAGGGGGGCGTTCCACGAGCTCGAGAGTGGAGAAGTATGTCTGATCAAGTGGATGGACTGTAGCTCGGTGATAGTCACTTCTAACATGATTGGAAGCGGCAACGTAAAAAACGTGATGAAGTGGTGTAAGAAAACGAAGACAGAGGTACAAGTGACGCAGCCGGAAGCTATTGCGGCTTATAACCTGAGTATGGGTGGGGTTGATAAGCTTGACCAGATGGTATCCTACTATAGGACCCTCATTCGATCAAAAAAATGGACTTTGAGACTCGTATTCCATTTGATCGATCTTGCTGTAGTCAACAGTTGGCTTGAATATGTCGAGATTTGCAAAGCACAGAATATGAGACAAAATAACATTGTCGATTCGTTCACCTTCCGACTCGACATAGCAGAGACTCTCATTATGTCTGAAGACACTCCTAGAAGAAGAGGCCGACCCAGATCTCTTCCTTCAAGCGAAGAGGAGGAGAGTGATGAAGAAGACTCGGTTGCCGAAAATCGTAGGAAACGAAAACTCAAATTTCGTAGGCCCTGCTCCGCCGTGAAGAAAGATTCCTTTGCTCATTGGCCAGAAAAATTTGCCGCCCAAAACAGGTGTAAAAATGCCCCCTGTATCATGAAGACTAGGTTCATGTGTACCAAGTGCAACGTCCCACTTTGCCTGGAAGAATCGCGAAACTGTTTCGCACAGTTTCACAAACCTAAAGAAACGTAAAAGGATCATTGTCAATTCAGTTTCTCGTTTTTTGTACTATATTTGAAGTCTCAGTTTTTCATTGGTTTTATACTGTATTTGAATAAATTTGGTCACACTGTCCTTGCTCAAGTACATGGTGGAAAAGAAAGAAGACGTTCAGAAAAAAATCTGAAAAAATTCCTGGTAAGTACTTATCCATCACATGGTTGACTTTCGCTACTCTCATAATTTTGACCTTCCAGGCTAAAATTCGTGACTGAAAGGGTTAAGAAACGAGACAAGTTGGGCCCTCTCACCGAGGAAAATTCACAATGAAATATAAGAATATTCCGCTTTTCTGCATTGAGTTCAGGTGTCAGGTACGGTGGAATTCGTGCCACTCCACGACCATCAAGATACTCCTGATATATTGAGTCCTTTGTCCATAGATTGGCAGCGTGTATAATATGCCCACCATTAAATTCGAAAGGGAATCGACAATCTACCACTTCAAACTTGCTTACTGCATCATTAAATTTACCCCTTATCAAATCAGCTAAAGTATGACATGATATACTTTTCAATTCTGGATGTTTGCCAACTGTCAGGGGAAGCGCATAAGATCGAGTACAATCTCCAATTAGATCACTATTATCGGAACAGCTTTGAACTGCTCGCATTATTGTGTGATGCGACATATCCGTTTCGGTTTGACTCCGAAACAGCTTTTTAACAACTGTTTTACTGGTCGGTATAACACAAGGAAGACTCTCATCTCTACTGGGATTTTCATTTTCTTGCAAATCGGACTTTCGACGTTTATTCTGATGAGGACTGGGATGACTTCGTGGGGGATCGGGGCGCTTAAAGCATATTGGGGTTTGCCGGAGGGATTCTTCTATTGTTTCCAAATTCCGGCTAGACAGAGGAGATGCAACGACATTCGATGGAAATGTATCTACCATTGAAAGACACCTACAAATAAATAAACGATTATAAACATTTCAATCAAGTATGTACTCCTGAGTTCCAGAATGCAAAGAGAATGTTGCTGGAACAAGAAAAAGGGTACAACCGAATTTTTCGAAATTGATCGTTTGGTTGGCAATAGTGTGTCATTTTCTGGTTAATAACTAGAGTTACAATTAATCTTGAGTTTCGCATTCTTCAAACGAGAAAAATATAACCACTGAGCTTAAGTGAAAATTAAGTATGGGTTTTTATTATTGAGTCGATTAGACAAATGAGCAAAACTCTTTAAATAACTTGTAGGGGCAAATCATTCAAATAACAGTTAAGGCCATTTTTAGGCCAGTTATGCATAGCCGTAGGGGCCTACAACTCGCTAATAGGCCGAATGCTACATATATCCACGATTTTTCTAAAAAAAAAAGAACTAAGAATTCAGACATTTTTTTAGGTAAGGAAGCTGTCTTTTTCCCTCCATAGAAAAACCGTCTAGTGCTTCTACTAGATCGTTGCTGTGATAAAGCTCTTTAAGGTTGACTCCATGAAGGATACTCTTCCTTAACTTACTTATCTGTTTGACTACATTTCAAGACATACCGGAAAATTTTCTTTTACGTAATCGAAATCACTATTCAATTTATAACCCAGACATACAAGAAGAGTATAAACGTGGAGTGCGATAAAAAAAACAAAAAAAAAACACATAAGTGAATAATACATAATCAACGAAAATCTCATGAAAATCTGTTAATCTCATCGTCAATCAATTCGTGCAGGTAAAATATTTTCGTTATCGGCAACAGCTGGTTCCAAGCCACAACAGTTAACAATGACCCTTTATTTTTCATTTACTTTCATGATGATAATCAAATAAATATCTGGTGTTCTTCATTCCAATCAAAACCTTAATAGAATAAAAATAATAAAAACATGTCGCCAGAGTAAACAGAATTGCTTCAGATCATTCCCTGTGCCTATCCATTCTTCACATTTTGAAGTTTTTTTTATTTGCCAGCTGTGTAGCACAACTATGTTCCATGGACGCAATTAAATCGTTGATTATAACAAAAGCAGGCACGTCAATTGGGGTGGTGAGGGGCAATTGCCGTTTCCCTTGCCCAGATTTATCAATACCCTTTTTTGTTTTTTCTTGTCAAAAAAATTGGAATAAATTACCCCCCCCCCCCTTACGATTTTGAAAAGTAAATTTTTTTTTCCCCTACATTTTCGTAAATCGACGCCCCTGACCAAACTCCACTTACTAAATTGGGTCATTTTGGATAATTTTCAAATTAAAACTAGATTTTGCTTGAAAGAGATTTCTAAATTGTGATAATTAGTGAAGAAAGGCTTTGTTTTTCCAGAATTAAAAGAAATACCAATCCATACACAAATCACCAGTCAAATCTTCCAATTTTTTTCAATCGCATTGTACATGTTTTTCTGTTGACAGAAAACCGAAATATTTTCATACTTCGCCGACTGAGAGCCTCTTTTGGGTTAGTTACCTTTTAAGATAGTTTTTTTCATAACGACAATCAGTGTTGTTCCACAGGCGCGTAATTGAACACATCCTCAAGCCAGTCAAAAAACATATTACAGATCAAACAGATTTCAAACTTAGCCACTTTCAAAACACGAGTCAGACCAGTGTGGCCAGATCGTGAACAAAAAAGTAAGCCGCAGCCTTTGAAAAACAAGCCAAAAATAAGCCAGACAATTTTTTGCCCAAAATCTAACTTTACTTTTAATGGTGTCCAAGTTTTGACGGCCGTCTTATAGAAATACTCACCACTATTCAGGTCCTTTGATCCTACTGGCATTATCAACCTTTCAATTTGTTCCCTGTTTTGCGGAAGTTCAGTTCCAGTGTAGAGATTATTTTGAGGCTGCATTTAGTAGAATTGTGATAAACCGCTACCCCATGTGGAACTCTAGAGACTTTACAGAAGTTCCCGCGCGCGATGCTCAGAAAATGCTCGACCATGCTTACTTTCCTGTCCAACAGTTTGGGGAAAATTATTGACGAGGACGCCCACTGGCTCAATTTCTCCTGTGTTAGTTCAAGCACTGTCCGTGTGTGCGCTGCAATTTCTGTATCCCATAATTTCACTGAGTCGGACCTCCGATTACTATAATGATACTCTGTGACCAAATGCAACACAACTTACAATGCCTGCCCCAGGCCCGGGGGGGTAGTGAGGACCCCTAAATTTTTGCTATCTGACTTTTCAGCAATTTTTAACTTATTGGCTATCTCAAATTTTTGATTGGATGTATTGGGGGTCAAAGAGCAGGGAGGGGGACTAGGTGCCCTCCAATATCATTTTACTCTAAAAAACTGACCTATAACATTCAATTTCCAATCATCTAAGCCATCTATGAAGTTTTTACCAGCATCCCTTCAATAAGATACACAAATTCACCAGTGTATCCCGGACAACACCTGCCCCTGGGCCCTGGGAGGATCTGTTGACACTGGAGTTTTTTTTATATAATCGTTGAACTATTTAAAAAAAAAACTATCTCAAAGTTCTTATCGGATGGGTTTGAGGAAAAAAGGGAATGGAGGGGAGGGGGGGGGGCTAGGTGCCCTCCAATCCCTTTTGACGCTTAAAACTGAACTAGGACTTTCAATTTCAAATTAAATGAGCCCTCGTTGAAGTGAATATGAGCATCCCTTCCATAAGACTCATATATGCCCCCAGGACACAACTTACAATGCCTGCCCTGGGCCCTGGGGGGTTGTATTGGCACCAGAATTTTTGTTATATGATTTTTGAACATTTTTATTGGATACATTTAAAAATTTTATTGGATGCATCAGGAAAAAAAGAGGTTTGGGGGGGGGGGAGCTGGCTACCCTCCAATATCTTGTGATGCTTAAAAAGTGAACTATAACTTTCAATTTTCAATCAAATGAGCCCTCTCTGAAGTTTATATGAGTATTCCTTCCATTAGGCCTAATGCCCAAAACCTCCCCCCCCCATGGAAAAAAATTCATACATATTTCTCAATAGCAAATACTTTATATAAACAATGGACAAATTTCAGAACTTAAATACCTTTCTCCAGGGGTTTCGTGGGGTCAAGTAACACTTGTAGTTATGTTATTTTAACAGATTATATCTTTTAAAAATCAATATTTTCCTGGTTAATTTTTATTATAAGCCTAAACTGCATGAGCAGACTGGAAGAGAGTATGAAGGAGTTGAATTCAAATTTAATTGGGGATCAATCACCCCAGGGTTAAACTAGAATTCCTCGCCTCAAAATAGGAACAAATTGAATCCCAAACTGCAATCCATGATATCAAACAGCTCTTAAAAAGGGAATTTAATGGATGTGCCCAAGTATATGTTGATTGATCTTTAAGTGAAGAGGGATGTGGAAGTGGATGCTTTTTAAAAGAGCTCAGCCTATGCATTGTGAAAAAACACAAGGCAGGGACCAGCACACTAACAGCTGTAATCAAAAGTAGCTGCAATCAATTTGTGCTTAGAGATCCTAATGAAACTGAAACAGAACAATTAACACACAGTAATATTCTCTGACTTCAAATCTGCTCTCTATATCTTATGAAACACAAACATTGAAACGCTGGGCACATGCCTACATCATACCACAGAAAACCTCAGCTGCCTTGGGAGATTAGGTTTTGTTACTAAATTTCAATATATACCTAGTCATCTAGGTAAAGAAGGACATGAAAAAGCAGACAAGATAGCAAAGCAAAAAGCCAAATGGAACCAGTGAAATCTCGAACTATAAGGGATACAACTAGATTATGACTAAAAACATGGCTTGAATTAAAGCCACTAAATTTATCCCCCTTTCCGACCAGCATACAATCAGTCTGGTTCAACTGCCCATGTTCAAATACAGCTAACTTCAACCACCACTCTCCTTCATACAAAATAAAGCAGCCAAATGGAGAAGTTGCAAATAGCCCATTTTGCAGGTACTGTAAAAACACAGAAGAAACCCCTTAGCATATACTATTGAACTGCAAAATACTGGAAAGAAAACTGCCAATGGATCTAAACCTACAACACCATATATAGTAGGTCAAAATACACTGACTATATTGAATTAGATAAACCCTACTATGATGTTACCTCACATTATTAGCTAATAACTGATTTACATCTTTCCATATTCATCCACATTTTGAATATTAATAAGCAGTGTTTACAACAAGGCGGTTTACTATAACAGTAACATAATTTTTACAACAAGAGAAACTATGTAGTAAGGGATTATCTCATTCAGTAAAAATTGAATTCTCCCAAGAAGAAGTGTATAAACTTATCATGAGAAAAGAAGAACAAATTAAAGATTTGGATCTATTGTCAACCCAGCCCAGAAAGAAGAGGGGTCAATGATCTGATTTTCAGGACACTTGCCTTGACTGTCTACAGTTGATTGATTTAATTTAATATAACAATGGACCTTGTTTATTTCAAAATCTGAAAGGTTTTTTTCTAAATAACAAAACTATAGGATAACTTCCATAGTCGCTGTCTGTTAAAGCTAATGTCTCATGTTTAATTATCAATTTTGTGGTCAAGATTTGTAGACTATTGGCCAAGATTGATAATTCTGAAAATTAGTAGTGGTCAAGATTAAAGTCTCAGCTGCCAGGTAAAGGACATACTGCATTCTAATCAGAGATACAGATCAGATTAGGCACTGGCTAATCACTAGGAGTCTTACCCTATAGGCCTAGGCTACAGCAACAGTAACAAAGAAATCAGACATCAAAGCAAGGGTAACTCATCTACTTATCCTGCTTCTGTACTTATATATCTCTTTCTGATATTTTCATTAGTATTATATGGTACTTTATTACATATTAGCTATTAGCCTATATTATATATAACTAATTTCTCTAGTATTTAACTATAGGCTAACACATTGGGAAAAATGAATAAAAGTGAGTCTGAAACAAGATTGATTGCTTCAGGTTTGCTTATGTCACAAGCTGATGCTCATCACTGCTAAAAATGGGGGTGCAAACCAGTCATGTACACTAGCTATTTTCTGTGGCATGTACCCAATTTGCTGGTAGCCAATGCATTGAGCTACACACCTCAATGCTTTGGGTACCCCCCCTCCCCATACCAGGTAGTAATTATTTGTTTCATTCACACTCATCAGCATATACTGTACTCCGTCACCATTGTAGCGATGTAACAAAGGTTCTGGAAATCATGCTTTTATAAATAACGGTAAAAACTGGTACCTATCCATATACCCTAGAGAGCAGCTGTACCTCCTCAAGATATAGCATAGTCGGACCTATTCCAGGTTTAATGTAGTAATGATTGTGGGGTGTAGCACTCAAATTCATAGGTACAGATCCTGTGGTGTACTACTGCAGGGGTGAAGTAGTACATTATGTTGATGGTAGTACATAAAACAATTAATATCCCCAACTGCCCCATAATGATTTTCACTTTTGCATGTATTATGAGAAAACCAATGACCAATTTGCTTCTTCCTTTGAGCATATTTAAACTGATGTGATGCAAAGAAAACCTCAAATATAAATAAATGTATTTTCTCAGAATAAGCCTAGACAAAAAGTGAAAATGGGTTGGGGGTACCCAACATATTGGGGGCAGTACCCAATGCATTGGGGTGTGTACCCAGTCGGCTAGGCTGTGTACCCAATCTGTTTGTACAGAGATACAAACCACAGAAAATAGCTAGAGCGTACATGACGACTCCTGGACGACTCACATGAACTGAACAGTTAAACAGGATCTGTAGATGTTACAGACATGCCTGTTATGAGTTTGATTCCTGGCGTTATTCTATACTAATAAATAACAGCTAATATATTGTACCTTCAGCTGTAGTTCAACCCCATGAATTAATGGCTAATGCTTTTTATGCTATTGTTACGAAGCCCCGTGTCTCTTAGGATTTGAAAACTTCACCGCAGTTAGATTCGTATTTTGACCATAGAGTTAAAACGTGATTTTGACCTTTCGTGAGCATTCGTTCGTTCGAAAATCGGATGGATTGCCAAAAAATATAAATTCTTCCCGAAAAAGTAAATCACGCCAAGAAATAAGCCAGCTCAAAATAAAAATAGCCAAGTTTAAAGCCACAAGCCAGTTCCAAAAAATTTTTCGCCAGTCGCCAACAAAATAAGCCAGTTTGGCGTAAAATAAGCCAATCTGGCCACAACTGAGTCAGACGGTAACTGATCCAAGTTTATTATCGGCAAGCGCCTAAGGAAGTAGACACGCCTTGATATACATTGCCATCTATTATTCTAAATTTTCATTTGAAAAACGGAAAAACAACCAAGTCTACCTGGATGGCATATTGATGTATTGAGGGGCAACAAGTTCCTGCCTTGATAACAGCTAATTGAAATTTGAATTCGTAATTTGGACTCTTGTCAATACTTTACTTACGAGGAAATAAGCTTCAGGAGCAGTGCATTGTTAATCAGAGATAAATCATTTTTATATTACCATATATCCCGGGGAATAAGACTAAGAAAACTAAAAAAAAGTGCCAAAATAGGTGAATCATGTCGAAAATGTAAGAATCTGTACGAAATGGGGAAAATACTGAGATGCCAGGGCTAAAAGTCTTAAGCTCGGGCCTGTGTACATGTTTGCTACATAGTATGAGGTGTAATAACATCTTTTAAAAACTAGTCCCAAAATTCCTTTGAAGTAGGCCTTTTACAATGAGAAAATAAGTGCATTTCCAACTCTTACAGTTTAAAAAGGGTGTAGAGGCCATATCGTTGCTATTACCAACCACAAAAGGCCGTATCGTAATTTCCACACTTTCGAGGTAATTGCCAAAACCAGTCCGTAGTGCCGTTCTCTAAGGAAGGATCAACAGAATAATGTCCAGGCCAGGAGGATGGAAGCCTGATTGAGCATGCTTTTCCTTGCTGATCTTCCCTTCGAGAGCATCATGGTAAACAGTTTTTGGCAATTGTTTCAGAAGCTTTAATATATCAGATACGACCTACAAGCATAACAGCGACGATGTACATTTTAGAGTCAGGATGACTCCAGAATAAAAAATTTACCAGCCCCGACAGACCTAGAGTTCTACATATACAGTGTTCTCAGATAATGTATTACCAGCAAATTCTGTAAAAACTAAGCATCAAAGCGGACAATTTTTTTTTGAATGATGAAGGAGAAATATACAAAATGACTTTTGAGTTGCGCAAACAGCTACGCAACTCACAAAACAGTCTAAACGTTAAACATGTTTTTTCGTCAAATGATGTTTCTTTCTCAAAACTTGTTTCCGAAAATACTCCAGTCAAATCTTTTAAGCATCTGAACATTTTTATTTGCAAAAAAATTAAGTTACTAGAACTTACGTCTTACTTCAATATATACAACCCTTTAAGAACTATAAAGAAAATTGGCTACATAAATCGAGATAAAACTCACGGAAAAATTCACCAAAAAAATTTAAACAAAAACAAGCTTCATAAATAAAAATTCCCTTTTACAGTTTGAAAGTTGAGCATCTCAAAGGTCACCTCCTGGTGGTAAATTTTGGTAATTTTTCTTGAAATAAGCTTTAAGTGTATAATATGGCTTCTGAAGCGAGGGAGCATCCACTTTCCATCACCTGGTGTACATCTAACAACACCAAAGGTGCCACACGGTTCCCAAACGCTTGTCACAATTTCCTCCACGCTTGGTGCCACCTGGTGTATGTGATTTTTGCAGGTGAGCATTACCTCGTTCTGAAGATCTTTCTATGTATATAAGAGATATCCCAACAAAGAAATAGCTTGCATCCCCACTCCTTGAAACGAGATTAGGGTCACTAATAATTTTTTTAAGAATATAAATTATGATGAATCTAATGAATCAAACACTAAAGCGAAAAGTCGAAAGAAAAAACCCATGTTTGAATACAGAAATAGGAGTACCTTCGAATAGACTGTCTTGAGGGACGTTGCGTCTTTGGGACAAAAGTAGTACTTCGCTCGGGCAGGGTTGGTGCTCTAGGTATCAATTCGGAATTCTGAGGATTTACAGGCGGCTGGACAGTGATCGGTGCTGAGAGAAGTGAGCTGAACTTATCACTTGGATCAGCAACTGTTTCATCGTCACTCTCCAGAATCGCAGATGCCAAAAACCCGTCATCTTCTTCACATGATATCTATAAAGAAGGTAGAAATAATTGAAAAAAAGAAGAAAAAATGACAAAAACAACATCAGCAGGGAATTACCGTTCCTTGTTTTAGTTCCATCCTTTTCGTCCACGACACTAATTTCCCCTTTCTCATGACAGTTTGAAACATAAAATAAGCAAAAGTTACATTTCCAAACCATAAAATTGAAAAACATTTAGGAGTATTAGAAATTATGCCAGATTATTTCAGAATGATTGCTGATATAGACAAGTTTCTGAATCATGAGCCACGGGCCAGAGGTGCTTTTCACCTATGAGGGTGAAACTTTTCCCCTGGTATTCGAAACAACGTTTAGAAACAACTCATTTAAAATGCTTAAAAACATATATAACGTCAGGATAAATTTCTAAATATATTACTTTTAAAAAGATTGAAAAATATATAAAACCGATCCAAAAAGCCATATTTCTTCGACCAAACAATAAAAAGCCATTTGTGGATATGATTTGAGTTTATTTCTTATTTTAACCATTTCCTGTTTCTACTAAGATGGAGTTATCCACGTTGCTAGAAGGTTGAGAAAAACAAAGAAAAAAAAATAGAAAAAAGAAGATCGACATCAAAAGAAGAAAACGAATACTTTTTCCAGGGATTATATTCGAGAAAACTTAGTGAAGCATTTTGTAAATATCCAACGTATTAATCAACAGAACCAATGACAGTGTTTTTTTTTTTTTTCACGTCCCCAGATTTTATGATTTGTTCCAGAAAAAAAAACAGAACATCTGACTTGGCAGAATTTTTCCCTAGTTGATATTAATTATAAATCTAGAAATGTCTGCCCAAAAGCTGCTAAATAGCCTTTGTCAATTAATATATTAATTATAATACATTATGTTATTAGAATACAGGATTTCCGTTAAAAAAGTATCCACTGGGACTCGTAAAAATACCCTTATAATCAAGGATTCATAATCAGATTTATAACTGAGAAATTGCCATGAAATGCAGCTGGAAGTAGAAAAGAGAAGGCTGTCAAAGGAGCATTTACAAGAAAGTTCTTTAAGTATTTGTTTCAAACTTCCCTTGGTGCTAAGTTCAAATATACTAGTTAGGGAAACGATATTCCAGTCTTCCAAACAATCATAAAAGAAGTAGTGTTTTAAAATGTTCAAAAACAAAACAGCCTTTGTCATAGTAGTAGTTTTGTATTTTAGAAATACTTCAAATTTCCTGCGATGGTTTACAACATCCCATCCATATTTTATTATTTTTTAACGTTTTATTTGATAGAGAACAGTTTATGTGATTGTAAGCTCACAACAGAAAACATGCCAGCAAGACTTCTTTTTCACTTAAAGAAAAAAAGTCAATAATGATGCAATTCAATGGCATGGGACTGTTCCTATATGCAGTTCAGATATTTTATTACCATAAGACATACTAAAAGCTCAAATATTCGGGGTTATCTCCCCCCTCCCATTGACATATAATCCACTTGACATAAAATTAGGAAACATATTGAGCCCGATCAAAGAGTGATCTCCTCCTATGACTGCAAATGCAATTGGGGGATGAAGATATATCCACTGAAATGTTTAATGATTTTACTCTTTCTAGTCACTGGCTCAACTGCCCAGATTGAAAATCAATTTCGAAATAAGCACTAGAATAGTGATTACCGAAGAAAACGTGCGGCTAAGGCGCAAGTGACTTTTTCCGTCTATAACAGCCTTTGGAGATTTCTTTGGTAACTTAGAATCCAGTCCATCACTTTTGCCACCCGAGTATCCACTATCCTGGAAGCTAGGGCTCTTTGGAGGACTGAAAGGGTTACGAATTGGACTGCTCAACCGCACTGGGCTGTTATTCAGCATGATATTCGATTTGCTTGGACTTTGGATTGATAGGCCTCGACGAGACGGACTTCCTAGACGATACTGCAACGAGCGACGAACTGGACTAGTGTGATTTTGTCGTCGAATAGGGCTGCCAAGTGAACTTGCCGTTTTGGCCGGAATAAAGGAGAAACTAGTACCTAGAAATTAAAAATCTAGTGAACGAAAGGCCACGAGAAAAATCTCATTAAGACTGACAGGTAAATCTTTCGATGAAATTCAATCCTTTATATCTAGCAGTTTAGGACATGAATGAATTGACAATTGTCTATGTAAAAAAACAAGAACCGAATAAATGTCAATTTTTTTTTACCCTAAATCAAACAATTAGTTGTTAAATCTTTCAATAATACGAACCACTCAATATTTTTCATGCAATGGTTCCAGCGAACGTTTTGATACATCAAGGGTTCTTTTTCACTTCTATGACTATTATTGATCTTTACGACAAGACGTGCACTTTGCAAAAAGGGGCCATCTTTTATGAGAGAAGATATCAAATAATTGTCTACAATTTTTTTTGAGAGGTTTCGTCGTCATATTGCTTTACTACCTTGGGAAAGGAAAATGATCCTTCAGATTAATCTTGAACGATACATCTTATTAATATATTTTAATATATAATATATTTTTCTTTTGCTTTTAACTACCTCCGCGCTTCCTGCGAAGAATTGATGGTACTTGTTTATTATACGCCACTCACTCAAGTTTACGTGTCTAAAACTCGAGACAAACCAGTTTCTTCGTTATTTATTTTTTTCAGCTTAGCGTGAGGAAAGACAAAGACAAGTGACAGAATAGATGGGAAGTATATAATTTGGGCTGTATATTTGCAAATTAGGGGTGAAGGTGGGGTGAAGTATTTAGACAGTTTGAAGTTAGAATACAATTCCTACCTCACAATATGCAGAATAATTGTACCTAACACTTTTTTAATGCAGACCCGCTGTACATTACCCCCCCCCCCCCCGCCATGATGTTCCGAGGAAATTGTCATGATCCCCCCATAGTACCCGGGGGAACGGCTATAAGTTATGAATTTTGTCTGTTGTTTACATATAGTTTCTGTTATTTGGAAGTAAACAGACGTTTTTAGGGAGGGACAGTTTGCGCAAGGGGATTTTCCACGGGGAGAATTTTCCATGGACACGAAAGTTTCCGAAGATGAACTTATAAGGAGAAATATTACACGGGAGAATTTGCCAGAACTCTTATATCAAATTTATGTTACTTTCTCTTTGCCGATTCAATTTAACATCTAGAGATGTTCCGGGAATATTATCCAGGGTAAATTTTGAGAGAGGTCAAAATTACCTGGGAGATTTTTTTGTGGGAGGAGGGAGTTCCCAAGGGGGAAATTTTCCATGGGAAAGTTTTCAGTGGGAGCAATTCTTCGTGGCAGAATTTTTCGCAGGAGATATTCTCCATGTGGAAATTTTTCGCGGGAGAAATTCTTCATCAGAGGATTTTCCGTGGAAGAAACTTTCCATTCGGAGGATGGGATTTCAATGAAAAATTTCCTGTTGAATGAGTTTTCCGGCATGATTTGAAAAAGATCAAACATTAAATGAAAGACAAGTCTTTTTTTTTCACGGATCAAAAATTCTGAAAAAAAATCCAAGTCTGGTAATACCAAAAATATACAGTCCGCTACCACTAGTATTTTCCGCAACCAAACCTTAATTGCATTCGTCCTCCAAGCCAAAACTTCTAAAAATTGTAATAATTCATTAAGGCCAAGATTCTACAATTGAATCCCTAATTAACTGTAGACATACTGCTTTTGGTGTACAGAAAATGGGCCTAAAATCTACTTTAATTACTAATCTATCTGCCCGTGAACAAGCCCTAAAAATACGAGTAAAATCTCTGAACTGTAACGCCCCCCATCTTCTCTGAATCCTCACGCCCTCTAACCTAAAACCCCAATCATCTAGCGGAAATACTTTTGTTCAGAATTCCTGTTTAAACATTTTCATATTTTGTACGTCGCTTTTCAACACCACATTTTCGCAATGGCGACCCTTACCCTTTCTTCAACTAGAATACTAAATAGTTCTCCTCTTGCTTTATTTTAAATTCCAGGTAGTCCCGTTCCTCTATAAGGTCCAGACATCAAAAACTAAAAATTTCTTCCTCATTATTAACCCTTCTAAGTCTTACTCGTATAATTATTTTTAATCCCTTCATTTAATATACTTTTGACATAAACGTTTAAGACTGTGTAGGTTGTTCTTACTTCTAGCCATAAGAACAATGTCATTGGCAAAAACGAGCATATACTACTATTGATAACTCACAGACAAGCTCCACGCTGCCGAGGTCAACACACCTACGTAGAGTCAACCTCGCTTTATTCAAATCTTTACTCTTTAAACCCCTCCCATGACATTCCAATTTTCTTTAAATACTCCCTTATGACCTCTTCCCAGCCCATTCAGTAACGACCTGTTTTTCGAATGGCTATATATTCGCAAGCAACACTACAAACACTTGTACACATGTTTGATTTACCTGATGATAACACAAGCAGTGTCTATGGTGTTCCACGCCTACTATTTATGTACTAGCGCAATAAATTTTGAAAACTTTTTGGACTGTTCTTACTTTTAGTCATAAGACAGTGTTCCTAAGACAGTTTTCATAAGACAGTGTTCTTAATTTTAGTGACAACAATGTCACTAGCGAACACAAATATATATTCCCATTATAATACCATAGGTGTTCCGTTTTAATTACAAACATAATCTAAATTATAATAAGACAATTATCCACATATCTCACTCAATCTTTAATAAAACGATATGAAACTAAATAAAAATATCACTTCATATTCCCAATCTCATCCTCAAAGATTTGCCCCTGAACATTCTGATCCTCTCGCCTCTCTTTACAGGAAATGCTTTGCAGCGGGATCATTCCCGAAAGCCTGGAAAATTGCTCATGTGGTCCCTGTGTTAAAGGCAGAATCCACCTGACTAATGTAGGATCGTATCGTCCAATAATTCTGCCGTCCTGCGTAGGTAAAGTTTATAAAAGCGTCATTAATAAGACCCTTTACCAATACATGATTCCCATGTGTTGTTGGCAGACACGCAATGCGGTTTTCGCCGAAAACGATTTACATTAGACTGTCTGATTGCGCAGTATCAAGAGTGGTTTGAGCTCCTTTCTCAGGGGCACGGTATTCGTCTTCTCTCTTATTCGGAGATAATGAGAGAAGTCTTCTCTTCTATTCGTTTTTGACATCTGAAAAATCTTTGATCGTGCATGGCACAGGGACTTCTTTGTAAACTGAAAGCATATGGAGTTGATGGTCGACTGTTCATTGAAGGTTATCCTCGACGGCTTCATATCAAAAGAACACCCAGTCTTATCAGGAGTACCCCAAGGAAGTATTCTTGGGCCAACTCTTTTCTTGGTGTTCACAAACGACCTAGGGGACAACCTTGTGAAGAAACCTCACCACTTTGCTGGTGAAACGACAACAAAAAGATCAGTTGCTAAGGATGAAGGTCCCAGCGAACCCCACGAAGAGCTTCAGGCTGACATGGAGAGAATTAAGAAGTGGGCAGATGCGTGGCTCGTCAATTTTAACGCGTCAAAACGAAAGAGCTCCTAATTTCTAAGGCGCATAATATGAGGGCTCATTCTGACTTCGTCTTCAAATGAAAGGCAATAATACGAGTGGATCTACTACGCCTACTTGGAGACATTTTTTCTTCGGATATCTCATGGACTGAGCATCTCAGTAAAATTAGATCATCTTACTCCAAGAAGCTAGGAGTTACCCAAAGATGCAAAAGTCTCCTGCCTGATGAGTCTATTCTACCACTAATCATTTCGTACATCAGACTTGTCATGGAATATGCATATCCTCTCTTCGCTGGTGCAGCAAAAAGTTGCATCGCTCCACTCAAACGGATTCAAAATCAAGCAATTAGTGGAGCAACCTCTGGTAACACGATAGCTAAAACCCCACAGTTGATTTAGGAACGCTTCGATGTCGCTTTCATGTCTGTTTTCTTCAAGTATATGTATAACCCTCCATCAGAGAAGCTATCGAAGCTCGTTCCTGATAGAGCAAAGCCTTTGCGATCAACTCACCGAATTACAGCTCGTCAGGTCTACCTTGATCAGGGTACTCCCCGCGAAGAATATCTGAAAACTAGTTTCGTTCGACGATCGGTAGCCATATGGAACAGCTTGCCGGCAGAGGTAATGCCGGAAAATCCTGCCCTTCACGCGTTCAAGAGAAGGTATTACAAATACCTCAGTGTTGGAAAATGAGCTAATGTCCTTATGGGTTCCCCCCATAAGTTATCACATAAGAATACCTTCCATTTGTCTACTAAACTTGCAATTAAAGTCAAAAAAGCTCTGACTCAAATAGCTTAATAAAATCTATCATAAAATATATGTCCAATGTCAAAAAGAAACAGGTCTCTCGAGGATTAATCATTATCTAAAATATCTCAGATGTGTAATCAACACATTTAAATGGATATCTGTGACAACAAATGACACAATATAAAGTACTACTACCTACTAAGCCCTATTTCTATACTTCCTTGCTTAATTTAAACCTTATATCCTTCTGTGCCTCCCTTGACCCCAGGGCATCGACAAGGATTCTTAACCCCTCAAATAAACAAAAACGTCAGTAATAATTTTACTAGCCATTGCAATTCTGCTAACACAAAATAGCTACTAACGAGGGTTAGTGAAATTCTCTAGCTATTCCAATCTTTATTGGTGAAAGTTACTGATGAACTTTGAGTTTAAAAATTTTAAAAATTAAAGTTAGCAAACTTTTTCATTTAGGAAATGTTGAAGGTTTTTTTGTTTTACCCTTTTGTTTTGTATTATTATAATTGTTTTGAAGTTAGAAGTGTTTTATGTTCCATTTCTATTAAAATCTTTTCTTTCACATGACGGTTCTTTTTTTTAATTAACCGTTGAAATAAAACGTTTCAACAGATTTTTAGTAACATTTTTAGTAACAAACTTTGATCAGGGGACTATGTTGCTGGCAAAGTTGGCCTGAGAGTTTTACTACCCTTATGAATTATGGGTAGACTGTACAATTTGGGCATAGAACTGTGATGAATAATAAATTGTAAGTAAAAGCAGTGATCGAAAGATTATTTAAACCTTTGGACCTAACAAACATAGTCTGATGTAACCTCCATTCACATGCTTTTGTCGGCAGCTTGGGCCTTCGGCCTTCACCAATGACTGACTAAGGCTTTCTGCCCTCAAAAATATAGCAGAAACCACCTCCTCCCGGTCACTTCGCTAGCTAAGGTAGGCAGCTAGAGCCTTTGGCACCCACCAATCACGGTAGAAGGGTACCCCCCCCCCAACAAAAAAAAAATCAAACCAACCACCCCTCCAATAAAACTCTTATGTGAACATAACAAAATGCATTAAAAAATATTATATGACTATTTTCAGGCTGAAATCCATTTGGAGAAAATGCTTTCGTGTGGTTGAAATTGAAGAACACCCAGAGGTCACCAAAATAAGGCACCAGCAATATCATTTATATTACGGCACAATTTCCAGCTGCATCAATCTAATATTAGGTTTTGAGTTAAATCCGCAAAAAGCTTCTTACCGTTCTTACTGTACCTGAAGATATTTTTTATTTCCAAAAATGTTCATTTTATAAATAAGACTATGTCTTTTTAAATATTCGAAAAGGCACCAAAAGTGGCTAAATAAGTGAGAGAATTCCTCCAACAATCTATTTTTTATATTGAAATTTATGCTTGTTGTATTATATTGGGAAATTCAGATTTTCATAAGCCGATGTGACTAAGGTTACTGTACATATTTTCAAAGCTATAGCCTTAAAGCAATTCATAACCCTAACATATAGACACATCCGTTGTTTTAGAGATAAGGCCAAGTGGGCTACAGACGGTTTCTTCACTAAAGTTTGTACATAGCTCACTCTGAATGAGGAAGTACCTTGGAAAGGAAAAATTCTTAATAAGAGCTTTTTTCGGCTTCTGATATCCATAAGAAGACCCCTCAAGTTAGGTTATCCCATGAAAGCCATTTGTTAATTTTCCCTGGCCTTACTAGTTTTTTAAGTTTGACGCTCGCAGTCATTACCTTTATTTCTGAATATTTTTTATTGCATAGATGTAAAATCATGTTTTAATGTTAAAAATGCATTACAATACCTAAAGTGACAAGAAATTAATTACCTCTAATTCTATTATTTCTCTTTCATCCTCTTCCTTCTTTTTCATGATACTACAGAAATCCGTCTCTCTGATACGTTGAATCTCATCTGTAAGCTATTTAATTTCAGCGTCTTTTCTATGTAGATTCCCCTTGGCTTTGCTGTACTCAGTTTTAGCTGCCCTCTGCTGCTCCTTGGCTTCAGAAAATTCCGGCTGAAAGATTCCAGAATCCGTTAGAAAAGAATCCAGATTCCACAATCCGTAAGAAAAGAATCCAGATTCCAAAATCCGTAAGAAAAGAATCTAAAATCCTTAATAAAATAATACATAATTTAAAATCCGTAAGAAAAGAATCCAGATTCTAAAATCCGTAAGAAAAGAATCCAGATTCCAGATTACGAAAAAAAAAGAAAAAAAAGAAGCTAGTAACACAGCCTAAAGATTACACGGAACATCACACATTTCCTTACAGTAACTAAAAAGGCGTTATTTGACTTTTTTTGCACAACTGGGACTCGTGCACAAACAGTAACTATCAGTTGAATTAATCCGTTTTGAAAGTATCTCATTTGCTTTTAAATCTTTCCTTTCTGTTCACCTCCTTTTCTCATTCGTAGAAATAGTTAGAAAATGGAATCTTTGATATCTAAGATCTTGACATATAAACGAGCTTTTCAGTTTTTCCTCTGACATGTTCAATTTGTGTCTTATAACGTAGCGGCTTTAAATTAGCGTAGGTATAAAGCTAGACTCACTCTTTACGAAATTAGAAAGCTTGAATTTCACTTTCACAGTCAGATATCCGGCAAAACAATGTCAGCATATGGACATATTTGTCCGATTTTGTTTTGGATCAAAGTAGAAAAAATGTTTACAAGCCAATTTGTTGAGGTTTTTCTTTCTTAGCAATCAAGTTTTTGTCTTTGGAGAAAATTAATTAAATTTAAAGACCTATACCAAAAAGGAACAGCCTATCTACTCCTAATTTTTCTGCTACTCGTATAGTAACATCTAATATGAGGAGGAGCAGCGGGGAGATCCGTCATTTTTGGCTCTTAAACTTCGTTGCCTTGAAGATTCCCGCCCCAGCTTAGGGGGTCAACCGTATTCCCTAGCCAAATCTGAACCTGGCTGTAGACTCGGAACGATGCCGTTCTGTCACGCCAAAGTGGGTTGCGACACAACATCAAACCTTTATTGCATCGGAAAAGGAAAAGCACTTA
This sequence comes from Artemia sp. Qi Xiang Cuo, assembly GCF_049724085.1. Lineage (NCBI taxonomy): Eukaryota > Metazoa > Arthropoda > Branchiopoda > Anostraca > Artemiidae > Artemia > Artemia sp. Qi Xiang Cuo. Next base: position 273,466 of record NW_028300380.1, read on the forward strand.
AAGCACTTCAGCTATTGTTATCCAGCTGGAGTTTCAGAGACGCCGGTACCCTGTTTACCAAAAAATCAGCACCTCATGGTGAGATAGCTGCGGCTGGAGGGAAAGCTTTGCTGATACTATACAACTGTCAGGATCTGCCAAGTCTTGACAGTGCCAGGAACCAAGGTTTCCAGAGGAACGTCAATACTGCCACCTCATTCGTACACCCGTAAGAGCTGCCTCCGACTATGATGGACGCGAAGTATCATTCGTTTCGAGCCTACAGTCAGGTTCAGATTTGGCTAGGGAACACGGTAGACCCCCCTAAGCTGGGGATGGAATCTTCAAGGAAACGAAGTTTTAGAGCCAAAATGACGGATCTCCCAGCTGCTCCTCCTCATCTTCTAAAGACTGTTATGTGTTCTGGCCGAGCTGTGGGTTGCAACAGTGAGAGATGCTCCTGCAAGAAAACGGCCGGGAATGCACCATAGCTTGTCGAATATGTAGAGGAGTTTCGTGCAACAACGCGATGTGTCCAGATGATGAATTTTCTGAGTATAAGCTTTAAGCCTGTGATTTAATTTTCCCTGTGATTTTTGTTCCTTTGATGAATCAGATGTGCAATTTTCTTACGTTTTATTACAAATAATTTTTACCCCGTCGTTTTTTATGGTGATGAATGTGAATTGATTTTGTTATAAAAATACAGCGAAGAGCATGGGTTTTGGGGGAGGGTGAGGGGGATGGGTATTAAAAAGATATTGGAGTATATCAGAAAAACTACTTTGTCAACTAAAAACTGATCTAGAAACTTCCATCGAACGCTTTTTTTTTTACCTTAAACGATAAAATTTGTTAATTTTTGTTAAAAAAAAGAGTATTTCTGATTTATTTTTGACACTTCGGAGAAACTAACATCAGATATCGTTTCAGCTTTTAAATCTGATACAGAAAGACATATCAAACACCAGTTTCATGATATTTCATTTTTTTCCAAAAAAATAAAAAATTAATAAACAAAAACGACGAAAAAAACAAGTTTGGCAACGAGTTAGGGGTGGGGATTTTGGATATGTTGTTCAGCGATTTTTTCTGGTCCGGATGTTGAAGAAAGCATTACTTTATCAATTTCTTCCTGGTTAAGGCATTTTTTTTTCCGTATTATTACTGTACTAGATAGCACTAATGGTGTTGTGAAGCAACACTACTATTTTCGTAGTTAAAATTTTGAGCTGTGATTAGGGCTCTATTACTCAATAACGGTAAGAAAAGAAATTTTGATATATTCTGCTTACAAGGATCTTGAGACGGAGATAAAAAGTTTCTCAGAATTTAATTTTAGAATTAATTTTCAGTCTATTAAACATTATAAACAAGAAGCAAAATGAAATTCTCGTAACTCAAAAAGCAAACCTCTTGGAGATCATTTAATGTCGGACTCGTGTAGATTACGCATAAATTTAGTTACTTGAACTATCACGTCAATAATTGTGCATTTCTTCTAGATTTTTGGAAACATATCTGGAAAAGTCAATCTGGGAACCAAAAATTCAGCTTTTTTTATTTATTTAATATTGCCAAAATACGGTAAGCCTTATCAAGCTTGTTGCACTATGAAAATTCTATGAAATACTATTTATAAAATTATAATTTTTATCAAATTCTCTGAAATGTTTTGAATGCATATAATGATCAGTCCCAGAAGTAAAGAAACACGACTAGCTTCGACCCTCCTCAGATGAAAGGAGGAGAAAACGGAAGAGGAAGCAGGTTAAGGATTTTCGTTTCCATCAGATCTAAGAGAAGTGATTGTCCTATTTGAACCAAACTTGATAAGAAGCAAAAACTAGTGCCATAGCTCTACTTTTGGACTGTCCAGGCCAAATCCAACAACTGTTGGGGATACGAAGAGGAGAATTTCTAAATTCTTGCAATGAGGCCATCCACTAGAAAGCATAATTGGGTCTTAACCACACTTGTTGGAGAGTAAGATTTAATGTCCTAGTTATGCATTTGGTAATAACAGCCTAATCCCGCTTGCGCAGACTATGAAAATATAAGGTTGTCAAAACCACGCGACCCAAGGAATTTAACGCGACTGGGTTACCAAATCTCAGTCAAACTTAACCGGAGGAAAAATTATTTGAACCAATTATACTTTTTGAGATCATTGCCTATTTAAAAATCTGCGGTTAAAGGGATTCCTGAAATGTTGTAAGGTCCCAGAAAAAGTTGCTCGATCTCAATCAAACTTAGGTAGGAAGTTAGAGACAGAGTTTGGCCCTTTGGAAGTTTCCATCTGATTAAACCCAACTGGTTGAGGGGTCCCTAAATCATTAATAAGAAATATGAGAAGAAGATTGTCAGATCATAACAAAACTTGGTAAAATAGTTAATTTTCCAAGTATGCCTTTCGGAGATTATAACCCTATCTGAAATCTGAGTGAGAAAAAAAATTTCTGAATTCTGATGTCTGGTCTCAGCAAATGTTAGTAAGACTTAAAATCTAATATACCCTTTCCTTTTTTAGACGTCACATTCGACTTTTGCTGGGAGAGACGAAATGGGTACCCGAACCTATTGCTGTCAAGATGCCTTTCTGAAGAAGGCACCGGATTCAATAAAACCAGGGCTAAACAGTAGCTTCACTTCAACATTAGCAACAGATAAGTAGAAAATATTTTCGAGATAGTACTCAAGATATTAATAAACATTTTATTTTGAATAGTTTACTCTCGCCCTTCAGGCCGTAGCCCATACTCCACTGATATTAAACCATACCTGTAAATGAACGATTCTATTTTTCAGTTCATCTGATTCCTTGGCACCATCATTACCTCGAGTAACTATTTCTGCTTCTTCCTGCGTTAGAGTTGAAATTTTTTCTTCAATAACTTCGACTGCTCCTTCCTATGTGATGATTTGAGATTTCTTCTTATCTATCTCAGTTTCAATATACTTTAAAGCCACCTCAGCTTCTTTGACCTAGAATTCAGAATAAGTAATTTATTGCTGAGACAGAAAATTCTATTCTCCCAAGAGCAAATGGACCACTCTATTCTTCTTTTCTTCCTCCACCTCCATAAGCAGCTCCAGCTAATAGCTGAAGCAGTTCCACATCGCTCTTAAAAAATTAATAAGAATACCGACTATCTTGTTTTTTTCTAGTATTTCTGGCTCTGCCCCGAAGGTCCTCACACCCCCCCCCTCCGCCCTCTCAGGCTATATCCAACCTCGTCGGTAGGGGTTTCTTTTTTAAATTCTAAAAATGATCTTTCCTCCCGTTCATTTTTGTTGAGAATTCCTCAATATTGCATGGTTGACTCGCCACTCCGTTTTGCAAGTCTAAATAACCTATAGTTTACAATCTCTATTTCTTATATCATTCTTTGCAATACAGTTCTTTACATATTTGAAAGAGTGAGACCTGACTTGACTTTTATTTAACGAAAACACATACATAAATTTTGTACAAAGGAGAAGAGAGGAATCTCGTAATGTCTCCTATATAAAAAAAAAAATAGAAATTACACTTCCCGCTAACATAGCTTCAAAAAAGAAAAGAAAATTTGATAAGAACATAACAATTTTTCAAATAAATTTAAAGAAGAAAAAAAATAACAAGAAGAAAACATAATTTAACTATCGACTCACGGAGATAGGGATGGGATTTACTTGACAATTTATAAATAAATCAATAATACAATCAATCCCCACTACTGTAGGCTGAAAGGACCATCTTTTTCAATTTCTTTTTATATATGTATAGTGATGGTGATTCACTTACTAATTCAAATAACTTACATTAATTCGCAATCTGAGGAAGTTGGTATTTTAAACTTAGTCTTGATCTTTCATTTTTAACAAACGGAAAAAGAAACTTAATTCTATCTCTTCATAAATGGCTATGTTTATTTTCAACCAAAAGTTTCATACTATGGAAAAAAATTATCTTTATGTTGGATTTTCAAAAACCATATGCCCAAATTAAGGTGAAAAATTTGTTGTAAATCAAGAATATCAAGAAATAGAAAAGATGTTTTAATTTCAGATTAATTCTTCTGTCTTCCTAGGGTGTGCTAAAAAATGGTCCAGGATTCTTATTGATTTTTATTTGAAGAATTTGGAGTCCTCGTAAATGTGAAGGGAAAGTCAACATCCAAACGCTCGGGCAATGCTGGAAATAACATTCAAATAATGAAAAATATAAATTTCTCATGATTTGGTATGGAAATAGAAACTTTAATCTATGCAAACAACCGAGATTCCTGGACATTGTTGCTTTAAGTTTACTAATATGCGCCTTAAACGACAGAGTTGAATCAATATAAATACCTAAATATCTAAATTCATCTACTCTTTTTATGGAGGAAGCTCCAATATTAATAATTTGAAATGAAACACGCTTCACTGACCTCGAACTTCTCCCAAAAACCATAAATTCCGACTTCTCTAAATTAGGTATTAATCGGTTAGCATGAAACCAAGAATTTACATTCAAAGCAACAGTCTCCAGGGACCATCTTAGGTCCTCCTCGTTGCCCGCCTTCAAACTAATTGCTGTATCATCCGCAAACAATATTGGTAACTCATCACCTGAAGGCATGCAATTTGGAATATATCAAAAAAAGTATCGGCCCCAATATGGACCCCTGCGGTACTCCTATACTTTCTAACGGAAAAATAGGAGATGATTCTTCAGAAACTTGGACTTTAAAACTTCTTTCAGATAAATAGGATCTCATTAAATCCAGAGCTATTCCACGGATTCCTATATTTTCCAACTTATCAAAAAGAATTGCATGATCTATTGTATCAAAAGCTTTTTTATGTCAAAAAAAAAAAAAAATAGTTGCCGGCAAATAAATATCATCAATAACCTCTGACAAGAAATGACGTAAAGCAGCTACTGCTTGCTCTGTTGATCTACCACTCAAAAAACCAAACTGATTAGGAGAAAAAAACTTATTCTTTGCCAGAAATGAAACAAATCTACTTTTTATTATCTTTTCAAAAACTTTAGAAACAGGCGATATTGTAGTAATAGGCCAATAATTATTTGGGTTATCTTTATCACCCTTTTTAAACAAAGGTAAAATTTTAGCAACTTTAAGACAAATTGGGAAACATCCATTTTTTATACAAGAATTAAAAATATATAAAAGCGGCTGAAAAAGTACACCAGCTAATTCTTTAAACAGAGAAGTCGATATACCATCACACCCTGTCGAAAATCCATTTTGAAACTAGTAACGGCTTTTTGGTATTCCGAGAACCGGATAGGGTACATAAATATAGTCTGATCTACTTTATTTGGTAAATATTTTCTATGATTATGGTTCCAGCAGAAATTTGGTCCACCAGACCATGTCCAACTTTTCTAAAATGGTCAGCAAATGCTTCCGCCATCCCTCTCTCATCAGTTATCTTAACTCTTTCATGACTTGTAATCTGAGATGGAATATTTCTTGTTTTAACATTATTTATTTTTTTCATTTATTATTTTCCATGTTTTCCATCTTAACTCCTTCATGACTTGTAATCTGAGATGGAATATTTCTTGTTTTAACATTATTTATTTTTTTCATTTATTATTTTCCATGTTTTCCGAGGTGAATCACATTTACGAAATTCATTTGATAATATTTTGCTTCCGCTTCAGTTAACCGATTTTTATATTTTTTAAATTTTTCAATATTAATTTCATTTGGGTACTGCATCTTCACCTTATACAATCTATTTTTTTTCTTTTATACTCTTTAACAGGCTTTCAGTAACCCATGGTTTACAAGGTAAATCCTCACTCTTTCTTGATACCATAGGACATACTTGCTCAAATATTTGGTTAAATTTACTATAAAATAAAACAATTGACTGATTCGGGTCTTCAACATTTAGGACATCATTCAAAACTATATCTCCTATTTTTACTTTCATATCATTTATCTTTTTCTGGTTAATTATCCTGTTATAAATTTTATTTAGTCTCTTTTCACGTTCCACTCCTGATCCAGAGAAGTCAGAAACAACAACACAATGATCAGATGTATCATTCAAAATAATATGTGTATCAAGGCAATTTTCAGATGTAAAAATGCTATCAATAAGAGGTGCATGGTTATTGCAGATTCTTGATGGTAGTAAACAAGCAGATGACAAACCATGTAAAAATGAAATATTAAAAAATTCTAATCCCTTAGTCGATGTAGAGACCTTATATCGAATTAAATCAATAATAAAATCCCCCATTACATAAAATTGATGGTGTTGCTGGGTAAGGGCATCTAACAACGATTCATATTGACTTAAAAACTTTTGAACACTAGACGATGGTGGCCGATATACTACAATTACCAAAAAAAACATTTCTTCCATCATTCACTTCTACTACATAACTCTCAAATAGCATCTCAACATTCAAAACCATACATGCATCACGTAAAGAAGATGCAAAAACATCTCGTATAAAAATACCAACTCCTCCTCTCTTATTCTGTTTTCGACTAGCATGAAAAAACCTATAATTTTCATAATGTTGAAATGTATTATTTTTATCAAGAAATGTTTCACAAATTCCTAACACATCTGTTGACGACCTTTTAAAAAAAAATCATGCAAAAAATTTAAGCTGCTATTTAATCCTCTACAATTCCAAAATGACAGTCGTTTAAATTGATTATTTAAAGGTGGAAGATAATTACAAATAAATATTTATTTTTAGGTGCATTATAATAATTTGGCAAATCTTGATCTTGTGACAAAAATCTATAAAAAAAATATTAATATCAAGAGGATTTTTTTCCAGTTCCTCCAGCCTACCAGCAGGGATTTCTACAATACTTAACTCATCAATAATCCAAACTCAAAAAAAATTTCGCATCCCATCTCCTTGACCCTACATAAAAAAAAGGAGAAAAAATAAAAAAATAAAAGGCAACAAAAATTTCAAAAATAAAAAATAAGAACAAAAAAATAATACATAAACACTACTTGACATCATACTCACTTTAACCATTATCCTTATCCTCACCCGAAGGCGAACGCAATTTAATCACGGATACCTGAGCTAAATCACAAACTAACTACAATCATAAATCCACTCAAACATACTAAATAGCCACTTTAATCTACTTCCGATACATTTTTTATGCATCTGACTTACACGACATTATACCACTTATGATTCACTTTTTGCTCATTCTCAATAAAGCATAATACAGGTGGGACGACTGGGGGATCCAAGCACTAATTCCCTTTTCTCTCAATTCCTTCTCTTCGATTTTCAGGGAATTACGAATATCACGAGCATCTTTTGTCACATCGTCTGTTATATAGACATAGGGAGATTCACTTCCGGCTACTCTTCTGAACGGGTTTTCACCGTTCTTTTTCCCTGAAGGATACAGAATTTGTCCGTATCATCCTGGAGCTGGATTTTGATGAATCGATCCGTAAACTCAAGTAGTTCAAATTGGGTATTAATCCCAAGATGTTGGGAAAGTAAGGCGTTAACATGCTCCTTAGCTTATGACTTAGATTTACCTTTAATGTTCCATAGAATAATATTCCTTCTTCTATCCATGTGTTCTACCACAAGGACTCTCGTAGCTAACTCACCAAAACCAGGCTCCTTTGCTATTTGTTTACGTAGTGCCGATATTTCCTGCTTGATACTGGATAACTCATTTTCGTGGGTCACTTTTGCTAATTCCAAATCTTCAACACGAGACGTTAGGGACGCTAAACCAGAGTTAATGTCACTGATTTCCCTTTTTATTTCCAAAATATCAGTCTTAGTTTCTTCGACTATTGCAAGGATTTTATCCAACTTTGAAACATTACCAGTCGATTCCGTGGATACTCGAGACTCGTCCAAATCGCTTTGTCTTGATCGCTTTTCACTTTTCTTTACCATATTGGTATTCAATAATGTTTATAATTTTCAAACAGATCGATAAACGAATGCCCAAGATAATTCACTAGGCACTTCTCTGTCAACTTATTAAATATTTTTTTGTATTGTTCTCTATCCAATAATGGTCATAGTTTTCAAATAGATCGATAAACGAACGCCCAAGATAATTCACAGCAAATTTTACACAGCGCTCGCACAGGGGATGTTACTACTCCGGGTGCATTGAATGAACTGAAACTTTTTAATTGTCTAAACAGGCAAACAAATAAACATTTATCAGCTAATGTTTTTCTCAGGAAAAATACAAAATTATGCTCTTTTAGATACATGGCTAAAACCCCTGATGTGAAGTTATTGGAGGTACTGAATTTGGTTATGTAATTTTCCGAAATACCTAGCCATGTATTTCGGGGTTTTCCCTTCCCTCTCCCCTTTTCTAAGCAGTTTTTTTTATGTTAAGACCTTAGATAGACTACTTTAACCTTAAAGAATTTTACACATTTGAAATTCAAATGAATACCATATTCTTTTCGTTTATATCGAATACTTCGTGGTAGCAATTGCAGGGAGCGACTCGACCCACCGAAACTAAAAAAATCGAAATTCTATCACAATTAATAAATAAAAAAAGTTGGGTCTTTATGTTGATTCCAAAATATATAAAATTCATTGAGTCTATTATTACCCATCAACAGCTACAAGCCTGAGAAAATTTACTTAATTTTGGAAAAAAAAGGGGAAAACACCCCCAAAAAGTCAAGCAATTTAAATGAAAATCACACCGCCGGAATCGGTATATAAGAGAACCCTATTTTAGAGATTTCCAGCTGCTCTATACAAAAATATGGAATTTTCCATTTTTGGACAGATGAAAGATCACGGATGCGCGCTTGATTTTGTTTTTTCAGGGGTGATCTTTTCGAATCAATGGTCTTATAAGATTGGGAAAGAAGTTATTTGAAAGGAAATTAAGTTCTAGGGCTCTTTTTAAGCGATTTATTGGAGTGCAACTAGCCTCCTCCCAGGCCTTTTTTCCATAATAACGTTCGATCAAAATTTTTATATAGCTGACTCATTCAGCATAGTGAAAGGTCCAATAACTATGCCTCTGAGGATGACATACTTCTTTGAGCTCCCGAGGAAAGGGATGTAAGGTAATAATTTGCCCTTTGTTTAGAAAGCCTATAGCATTTCTGACAAACATAAATGTTTTTGAGAGAATTTTCTGCGGGGGGGGGGATTTCCACGGGGATAATCTTCCGTGGTAAGAAAAATTTCCTGAGGCAACTTTCGAATGGAAATTTTACACGAGGGGGGGGGGCATTACGTGATTCAATTTGACCACTGTTTACATATAGTATTTGCTATTGGGAAATATTCATAACTTAGTCGAGAGGGAACTTTCTATGGAGAGAAATTTTTTAGGGGAAAATTTAGAGGGGATTCACGGCATGATTTGAAAAGCCATCAGAAATTAAATTAAGAAAAAAGGACCAAATGAGAGCAAAGAGAATTTTTCAGGGGGAATTGTCCGAGGTGAATTTTTAACAAGAAGGGACTGGTCCAGGGAGACTCCAAGCAGTGGCGAATTTTCTATGGGGAATTTTCCGCAGAAGGAATTATTTGTAGGGGGAAGAATTTTCTGGGAGTAAAGTAAAATGGGCATAAAACATCGGGATTTTGCGAGTTCAGGGTGCTAGAATAGGTTTGAAAATTAATGTTAAGAAGACTAAGTCACTAAGGCTAGGAATAAGTGAAGATGAAAAGGTGACGTTGGGTAACGAAAAGATTGATCAGGTGGGCAGCTTCACTTACTTTGGTAGTATTATTAGTAAAGACGGTGGGAGTAGTGAAAATGTTAAAAGTAGAATAGCCAAGGCTCAGGGAGTTTTTTCACATTTAAAAAACAGTTTGGAAAAATGGGAAGATAAGTCTACAAAAAAGATTAGAATATTTAAAGGTACAGTGATGACACTGGTCAAATATGGCTCTGAAGCATGGGCGCTCCGAAAAGTGGATAAAGATTCACTAGAAGTTTTCCAGAGAATTGTCTACGGATTGTTCTGGATACCCGGCTGACCAACCGTATTTCGAACAGTAGGTTTAACGAAAAATGTGGTTTAATCCCACTTTCTAGGACTATAATGAAGAAAGGTTGAGATGGCTAGGGCTCGTTCTGCGGATGAAGGATGACAGATTGCCGAAGATTGTCCTTTTCGGCCAACCGTCTAGGGGCAAACGGAAAGCAGGTCGTCCTCGTCTGCGATAGGAGGATGTCATAAAGAAAGATTTAACGGAAATGCAAACTTCTTGGGAGGTTGTAAAGAGGGAGGCTTTGAATATATTGGGATGGAGGATGAGCGTGAGTAGCTGTGTTTGCCTCAGACGGCTTGTTGCTGCGGTGAGTTATTAGTAGTAGTAAAACATCAAAAAATGTGAAAAAAACCATAAACGTCAGGCCCCGGCACGGAAGGCTTGTCCTCTTGGACAAGCCTTCGCATTGATTCTCTTTGTCCTCTTGATAACTACTTCCTCTTTTTGATGTCATGGCGTCAAGACAGGTTCGATACAACCACCCTAAGAACAATATAAATTCTTTCTTAAAGTTGTGACCTTTTTAGACAATTTGTGGCCAGAAATGCCAACAAAATGCCAGCTTTAAGAAAAAACAAATATGTAGCCGATTTCAAAGCAAGCTCACGGCACGACTACGCGACAGGTTTGTATATATTTATTCTCATTATCGCTCATGTTCTAACCGCGAACAAAGTGAGTCTCTACGTGGTGTCATAGCGTCACCATAGGTTCAATACAACCACCCTCGGAAAAACACAAATTCTTCCTTCAAGTTGTGAATTCGTTCTGCAACTCGTTGTCGCATGTCTTGTAACCGTTTATTTCTTGTAACCGCCTCTTTCTTTGTTCTTCACTTTTTTTGACTCGTTGCAATTGTCATTGACGCAAGTATTCTAACTGTATATTTCTTTGTTCTTAATTCTCATTTACCGTTACTTAAGACATTTTTTTACAATACCCATTAACTTAGCTGCTCTTTTGACTTTTATTTACATAATAAACCAAAATAAAAACTATTACAGATATAAATCAATACGCTAGGGAAAAATTTAAATTTTGCTAACGCGTACCGATTAACTACATAAACATTCCTAAAGGTATCCTAGATAAATAATGATAATAAAAAAAAACTACATAAATATTTCTAATATTTCTAATTAAATATTACTAATTAAATAATAATAAAAAAGATAGACAATCACCTTCTTTAAACACCCCAGGGGTAACAACAACCGGCCTAAGACACCTCCATCCACCGCCATCACTTCAACCAGATCCACTCTCCAGCCCTATAACCCACTCCCATCCCTCCCCAAAGCAAAAAAAAAAAAATGTGGGAGTAGGAGTCGCGTTTTTAGTTGTAGTTGTCGTGGTAGCAGGCGAATATTGTCATGTTGATCGATGCCCTGCTGAGCCTTGTTGTTACAAGGCTCATTGTACATTGCAATATTGCCTTGTTGAGCAAATATTGCCTTCCTTATTATTTCCTGAAAGTTCCAAAGTTCCAAGTTCAAAATACATACCTTTCTCAGTAACTTATATTATATGTAAACAATGAACAAAAGGCCCTGAGGACTGTGGGGAGGTCGAGATCCCCAAAGACATAATTACTGGATCTTTCAACAATACTGAAAAAATAGCTCTCTTAAAATTTTGATCTGATTTGTTCTGGGGAATGATATTCTAGGGAGGAGGGTGGTTGCCCTCTATTCCCTTTTGACTCTTAAAAAGGGTATTAGATCTTCCAACTTCAAGTCAAATTAGCTCCATCCAATCCAAGAATTACACAAACACCTTTTCCATAAAAATCTTATACGCTCTGGAGCATAACTTACAACCCTTGCCCCTGGGCTCTGTGGGGTTGAGTCAACCCTAAAGACATGTTTATATGCTTTATAGACTATTGTGAAAAAAAATGGCTATCTATCTCTTACGATCGCATGCAATTGAAGAAAAGAGGGTGTCAAGAGGGGGGGGGGGCTATTTGCCCTACATCACTTTCGACTCTTAAAAGGGAACTAGAACTATATATTTTTAATTAAATGAGCCTCCACTAAAACTCACACAACCACTCCTTCCATAAGACCTTCATATGCCCCCCGGGCGTAACTTACAATCCTTGCCCCAGATTCTGGGGGGTTATGTCAACCCCAAAACGCTTATGTGATCTTTGAACTATTTTTAAACAAATGGCAAGCTCAAAATTTCTTTCAGATACATTTGGAGAAAATACAACGTGTGTGTGTTTGGGCGGGGGGGAGTAGCTGCCCTCCGATCGCTTTGACTCTAAAAAAAGGCACTAGAACTCCTGATTATCAATCAAATGAGCCTCTTCCGAGGTTTATATGACCACCCTTTGTAAAAGAACCTTATATACCCCCAGGGCATAACTTACAACCCTTGCACAGAGAACTGTAGGGTTGTCATCCTTAACGAAATAATTTCCTGACCTTACACTTGCGTTTAACAAAATTACTAACTCAAAAATCTTGATTACATATATTAGGGGAAATGATTTGCGTAGGGAGGGGGGGGGGCTGGTGTACCAACAGGGGCATTTTAAATACCATTAATTTTTTAAAGTTATACAGGGATACGATACTGCGAAGGTGTAGGTGGGGGCGGAGTAGTATTTTTTAGATTTTTTAAGAATATACAAAAGAAATAGCGGAACAGCTAACATACCTAGAATAGGATATACCAGTGGCTTTACTACTACTACTAACAATTCATCACAGCACCAAGCCGCCTGAGGTAAGCACGGCTTCGCACGCTACTCCTCCATCCCAATCTATTAAAAAGCTCCTTCTTTACACCCTCCCAGGAAGTTCTCATTTCCTTAAAATTTTTCTTTATGACATCCTCCCAACCCAACTGAGAACGACCTACTTTCCGTTAGCTCTAGACGGTTGGCCGAAAAGGACAATCTTCGGCAATCTGTCATCTTTTATCCGCAGAACGTGCTCTAGCCACCTCAACCTTTCTTTCATTATAGCCCTAGAAAGCGGGATTGAACCACACGAAAGCGGGATTGAACCACACTTTTCGTACAGCCTGCCATTTGAAATACGGTCAGTCAGACGGGTACCCAGAACAATCCGTAGGCAATTCCTGTGGAAAACATATAGCAAATCTTTATCCACTTTTCGGAGCGCCTATGCTTCAGAGTCATATTTGACAACTGTCATCACTATAGCTTCCAATATTTTAATCTTAGTTTGAAGACTTAGCTTCCTATTCTTCCAAACTTTTTTAATTGTGAAAAAAATACCCTGAGCCTTGGCTATTATAGTTTTAACATCGTCACTGCACCCACCGTCTTTACTAATAATTAATAAAAAAAAAACTCCACCAAATAATGTTTTCAAAAAAATGTAAAGAAATCCATTAAACCAAAAATGAACAAAAATAGAATCAAATAATCTACCGAGCATACAACTCCCACATTTCAGCATCAATAAATAAATGAAACCCAAAACGAACAGAAATTTCAATAAATAATAGACTCAAACTCAAAAGGAGCAGAAATTAACATGTGTAGGGTTCAATATATATATATATATATATATATATATATATATATATATATATATATATATATATATATATATATATATATATATATATATATATATATATATATATATATATATATATATATATATATATATATATATATATATATATATATATGTATATATAAATATATATATGTCACCATGAATATCCGATATTCACGAATGTCGACATTCACTGGTGAATGTCCGAAATACCGTTTTTCTCCTTGGATTTAGTCATTGTTGCCAGTCAACTTTTTCAGTTTAATGCGAGGTTTGATGATGACAGGTTAGGTTAGGTTTGGTTGGGCTTGGTTGGATCACATACAAGTGCATCTCTTGACAAATTAAAAAAAAAATTTCTTTGTTGCAAAAAACTGAAAAATGAATCAAGATATAGAGATTTAGCAGAAAGGCTGCATACATACTAAAACGCAAGTACCAAGCAAAGACAAAAAAAAAATTAACAGTAACTTCAAAAGAAACTTTCTATCTTAAAGAATTAAAATAAAAACTTTTACGAAATTCAAAGCAAACCTGGGACGGGCAATCGTTATCCGTTTCCTTTTCACATTTTAAATTCAAAGCTGTAATCCCAGGGGAGGTACATGATGAACCATTTATTGAAAATCTTGGCAAAACTGACACCATTTAAAATTCAATCTTGGTACACTCATACACACACAATGAATTCACAAACACCTCTGGACCACCGGTTTTTCCAGGGCTACGCAGGCGAAGAGCTGCAGACCATAAGAAAAGACCCTTTTCCAGATACTGTTTTTCTAAGAGCCGTTTAACTACCCATGTTTCTAAAACCAAAAGACCGGGCTTGTTCCATCAGAAAAAAAAACAAAATGAATCAATCTGATATAAACTTGAATATATATATATATATATATATGGTGTATATATTAAGAATGATGAAATATTTACAAAAGTGTGACGTCAGATTAAAAAGGGAAAGCAGTACCTCCCTTTCAAAATGAGAAAGAACAAAAAAACTTGTAAATACTTTTGAAGGGGGCTAAAACATTCTGTGTGGTCACTCGGTGGGGGGATGTCAATTTGTCAAACTGCAAAATAGGGTACTCTTATCATCTTTTGAAGCGTAAAAATAACAAAAATAAAATTATATGTGTTTATTATTATTATACGATGTGAGTTATTGTATGATTATGATATGATTTTATTAGGGCATAGATATATAAGCTTAAAGACAAATTACTTATTGTAGTTACTCTTTTTACCTAAGATCAAATAGCCTACATTTTATAAAAAAATGACTCAAGCAGCAAATATAGACTTAATATAAAAAAACGACAAGGGAAGGGCTTAGCTTTAGATTAAAGCTTACCTTTAATCTCTATTCAAATTAAGAAACCTTTACCAGAGAACTTCTGTGCAGAACCTCTAGACTGATTGGCGATATTTCTTGCGGCTTTTAATTAAAAAAAATAGTTTATCCTTCAAAAGTAAAGAACTGCATTAAGCCAAAGCCAAGCATAATTAAAATATCAAACTTTAAACGAAGAAAAATCAAGAGCTTTACAGGGTTTACAGGGTTTACAGCTTTACAGGGTTAAAGCTAAAAGAGCTTTACAGGGTTTGAGAGACTCAGTTGCCTAATTCCGTGTGGTTTGTCTTTACTGAGTGCTCATTAAAAAAAAAATTTTTGTGATAAATCAGTAGTTTGTGTATTTTTTAAAAGAGCTTTAAGGGGTTTGAGAGACTCAGTTGCCGGATTCCGTGTGTTTTTTCTTTACTTAGTGCTCATTAAAAACGAAATTTTTGTGTTAAATCAGTAGTTTTTGTATCTTTTAAAAGAGCTTTAAAGGGTTTGAGAGACTCAGTTGCCTAATTATGTGTGGTTTTTCTTTACTTAGTGCTCATTAAAAATGTAATTTTTGTGTTAAATCAGTAGTTTTTGTATCTTTTAAAAGAGCTTTAAGGGGGTTGAGAGACTCAGTTGCCTAATTCCGTGTGGTTTTTCTTTACTTAGTGCTCATTAAAAACGAAATTTTTGTGTTAACTAAGTAGTTTTTGTATCTTTTAAAAGAGCTTTACGGGGATTGAGAGACTCAGTTGCCGGATTCCGTGTGATTGTTCTTTACTTAGTGCTCATTAAAAACGAAATTATTGTGTTAAATCAGTAGTTTTTGTATCTTTTAAAAGAGCTTTACGGGGTTTGAGAGACTCAGTTGCCTAATTCCTTGTGGTTTTTCTTTACTTAGTGCTCATTAAAAACGAAATTTTGTGTTAAATAAGTAGTGTTTGTATCTTTTAAAAGAGCTTTAAGGGGTTTGAGAGACTCAGTTGCCTAATTACGTGTGGTTTTTCTTTACTTAGTGCTCATTAAAAACGAAATTTTTTGTGTTAAATCAGTAGTTTTTGTATCTTTTAAAAGAGCTTTACGGGGATTGAGAGACTCAGTTGCCGTATTCCGTATGATTTTTCTTTACTTAGTGCTCATTAAAAACGAAATTTTTGTGTTAAATCAGTAGTTTTTGTATCTTTTAAAAGAGCTTTAAGGGGTTTGAGAGACTCAGTTGCCTAATTCCGTGTGATTGTTCTTTACTTAGTGCTCATTAAAAACGAAATTTTTGTTTTAAATAAGTAGTTTTTGTATCTTTTAAAAGAGCTTTAAGGGGTTTGAGAGACTCAGTTGCCTAATTCCGTGTGGTTTTTCTTTAATTAGTGCTCATTAAAAACGAAATTTTTGTGTTAAATAAGTAGTTTTTGTATCTTTTAAAAGAGCTTTACGGGGATTGAGAGACTCAGTTGCCGGATTCCGTGTAATTGTTCTTTACTTAGTGCTCTTTAAAAACGGAATTTTTGTGTTAAATAAGTAGTTTTTGTATCTTTTAAAAGATACAACAAATGACCACCAAGTAAAGAAAAACCACACGGAATCAGGCAACTGAGTCTCTCAAACCCAAAATTCTAAGTAAGCAACAAACTCTTTCTTGAAGTTACCTCATGGATACACAATGCAGAAATTTCATTTAAGAAATTATCAAAAAATTGTAAGTAAGTAGCAAATTCTTTCTTGAATTCGCCACCTGGGTAAAAAAAAAACACATTTCATTCAAGAAATTACTACTAAATTCTAAGTAAGTAAAAAACTCTTTCTTGAAGTTACCTCATGGATACACAATGCAGAAATTTCATTTAAGAAATTATGAAACAAAAAAATTATAAGCAAGTAACAAACTCTTTCATGAAGTCACCTCGTGGATACACAATGCATAAATTTCATTAAAGAAATTATGAAAAAATTGTAAGGAAGTAGTGAATTCTTTCTTGAATTCACCTGCTGGATAAACAAAAAGACATTTCGTTCAAGAAATTATGACAAAATTCCAAGTAAGTAACAAACTCATTATTGTTTTCACGACTTAGACACACGATGTACAAATTTAATTCAAGAAATTTTGAAAAAATTCTCAGTAAGTAACAATTTCTTTCTTGAAGTCAACTCTTGGATACATAATACGGAAATTTCATTCAATAAATTATGAAAAAATTGTAAGCAAGTAACAAACTCTTTCCTGAAGTCACCTCTTGGATACACAATGCAGAAACTTCATTTAAGAAATTATCAAAAATTGTAAGTAGGTAGCAAATTCTTTCTTGAATTCGCCTCTTAGATAAACCAAAAAAAGTCATTTCGTTCAAGAAATTATGACAAAATTCCAAGTAAGTAACAAACTCATTATTGTTGTCACGACTTAGATACACGATATAGAAATTTAATTCAAGAAATTATGAAAAAATTCTCAGTAAGTAACAATTTCTTTCTTGAAGTCAACTCTTGGATACACAATACAGAAATTTCATACAATAAATTATGAAAAAATTGTAAGCAAGTAACAAACTCTTTCCTGAAGTCACCTCTTGGATACACAATGCAGAAACTGCATTTAAGAAATTATCAAAAATTGTAAGTAAGTAGCAAATTCTTTCTTGAATTCGCCTCTTGGATAAACAAAAAAAAAGTCATTTCATTCAAGAAATTATGACAAAATTCTAAATAAGTAATAAATCCTTTCTTGAAGTTACTTATTGTATACACAACTAATGAGCTTCATTTAAGACATTATAAAAAATTTTAAATATTTATCAAATTTTGTCTAGAATTTGACTACTGAATAAGTAAAAAATGCATTTCATTCAAGATATTATGAAAAAAGTTAATGCAAGAAAAAAAATAATTCCACAGTCATCCTCCTGAATGAAAAATACAGATATTTCATTTAATAGATTACTAAAACGTTGTAAGCAGGTAACAAACTCTTTCTTGAATACACCTCGTGGATACACAATGCAGAAATTTCATTAAAGAAATTATGAGAAAATTGTAAGTAAGTAGAAAATTTTTTTTGAATTCACCTGCTGGATAAACAAAAAGATATTTCGTTCAAGAAATTATGAGAAAATTCCAAGTAAGTAACAAACTCTTTATTGTTTTCACGACTTAGATATACGATTTATAAATTTAATTCAAGAAATTATAAAAAAAGGAAAGTAAGTAACAAACTCTTTATTGATTTCACCTCTTGGATACAAAAAAAGACATTTCATTCAAGAAATTATGACAAAATTCTAAGTAAGTAAAAAACTCATTCTTGAATTCGCCGTTTACATGCACAATACAGAAATTTCATTTTATGGGACCTCTACACGTGATTAAACACGTTTTGAAACTACATGCTATTTGCTTGCCTTTCCTTGGCACCTTTCCAAACGAGCGGGGATTCCCCACTGGTTCCTACACATTGCAAAAAAGTGACCAGCACGAAAACTCAACGTTTTCAACCAGACTGGTTTTTGACACGACACACAAACAGAGTCATAGTGAGAGAGATATCCAAAAGTTGGGTTAATCTAGGTTCACTTAGAGTGGCGCGCCACTCTAAGTGAACCTAGATTAACCCAACTTTTTGGATATCTCTCTTGGTTTATCCAGCAGGTGAATTCAAGAATGAATTTGCTACTTACTTACAATTTTTTCATAATTTCTTTAATGAAATTTCTGCATTGTGTATCCACGAGATGACTTCATGAAAGAGTTTGTTAATTGCTTACAATTTTTTTTTCATAATTTCTTAAATGAAATTTTTTCTGCATTGTGTATCCATGAGGTAACTTCAAGAAAGAGTTTGTTACTTACTTAGAATTTTGTCGTAATTTCTTGAATGAAATGCCTTTTTTATTTACCCAGGTGGTGAATTCAAGAAAGAATTTGCTACTTAATTACAATTTTTTGATAATTTCTTAAATGAAATTTCTGCATTGTGTATCCATGAGGTAAATTCAAGAAAGAGTTTGTTGCTTACTTAGAATTTGGGGTTTGAGAGACTCAGTTGCCTGATTCCGTGTGGTTTTTCTTTACTTGGTGGTCATTTGTTGTATCTTTTAAAAGATACAAAAACTACTTATTTAACACAAAAATTTCGTTTTTAATGAGCACTAAGTAAAGAAAAATCATACGGAATCCGGAAACTGAGTCTCTCAATCCCCGTAAAGCTCTTTTAAAAGATACAAAAACTACTTATTTAACAAAAAAATTTCGTTTTTAATGAGCACTAAGTAAAGAAAAACCACACGGAATTAGGCAACTGAGTCTCTCAAACCCCTTAAAGCTCTTTTAAAAGATACAAAAACTACTGATTTAACACAAAAATTTTGTTTTTAATGAGCACTAAGTAAAGAACAATCACACGGACTTAGGCAACTGAGTCTCTCAAACCCCTTAAAGCTCTTTTAAAAGATACAAAAACTACTGATTTAACACAAAAATTTCGTTTTTAATGAGCACTAAGTAAAGAACAATCATACGGAATCCGGCAACTGAGTCTCTCAATCCCCGTAAAGCTCTTTTAAAAGATACAAAAACTACTTATTTAACACAAAAATTTCTTATATATATATTATCTTCGTATGAAAAATTGCTAGTGGGCTTTCACCTAATAACGTGCTTCAAACTGTTTTTGTATCAACCCAAAGTTGTGCTAAATAATAAAACAAGACACTTCTATTTGATTCTTAAGAAATTGCAAGTATCTTGTTATGTGACTAAGGAAAATTAATGTAGTCAAGGATGTAAATATAAGAAATTTTTGTACTTAAACGACTACTAGAAGAAGGAGAAACATCGAAAAAGAGATGGTGTTCTAATGATCTTTGAGCTTTCACGATGTCCTATGTTACTAATTACAAAATAGAGAATTCTAATCAGAGGAATTGCCAGACTGCTTTTTTGTTGGGTCTAGCTCATTCTGGCTTGATAGGCAGTGGCGTAATTTTGTCAAAATCCGGGGACTGGGGGGGGGGTGTAACTGTTGAGCCAATTTTACCAAATCAAGTGAAAATGACAGTGAAAACTGAAAAATGAGTCATATATTACCATATAGACAAAGATATACTAAAGAAAACTGGCCTGTTTCTCTGGATTTTTAAATTATGCAGGTTAACTTAATTTTTTGCAGAAACTAAATTTCAGCCGGGGGAGGGGATGCAAACTGAGGTCTGGAGGGGGCCGTTACTCCTTTAAGTTCTATTCGTTTGCTTAGCAACTATTCAAGATAGAGATATAGTCCCCAAGCTGGTAATTTCTATCGGTTATTTTTTTCTTCAGTTTTTTTTTTCAATTTAAAATAAAACCATAAATTATAAAAAAAAGGGGATAAAGCTAATTAGGGATGGATTCTTCTTTCAAAACAGATTAGCGGCCTAAAATTTAATTAGGTGCTTATTTAACATAGAAAAATGTCTGAAGTAGAACCAGGGTATTCGTCAAAGATTGTAGCGTTACAACGGAATATCGCTTTACTTCAAGCATCCAAATTCTTGATTTTGTTTTCAGTGATTTACATACTTTACTTAACAACTCATCCTTAAGCATGCCTGCAGACGTTTGGAGACTCTCCTCTCCCCAAAAACTGGTCCAAAGCCCTTCCCCTTTCCCCTGGTAAAAATTGGGTTCTAAAAATAATGTATTTCATTAATTTTATCTGATATGCTATTAGCACTGTTGACATATATTATTCTTTGTCACAATTAAGGCAACAGTGTTAACTAAGTGAAAAACGACTAAGCAAAGTCTCCTATCTGTATTATTTTTTCCCTCGACTCACAATGTTGAGTGGATGGTCGTTGAAACCTGGAGAATAATTCGATAAAACGTATTTAAGTTATAGAGCCCTTCTTAAGGGCCGAGACCGATCGGATGGCTACCTGCCATCCGTCGAACGTTTCTTTCGTCCTCACAGCTTCGCGCACATCAAATTCAAATTTTGATTTTACTTTAGCCATTTTAATCCGACCGGCCGAAGTTTCCAAAAGATGGCCTTCCCGGAATGACGTGATAAGAGGCGCTCCTATGGTAAGGGTCTCAAATTATATGGATTGGCCTTTTCTTCATAGATGCATTGTAGTAAAATATTAAACCTTACTGAAATCAAAGCCATGCAACGCTTTTATATCTATATAATTTGAGGACAAAAATTAGTCCTGTGGCTCCATTGACACCCTCTTCACTCTCCTAAATTTGCATATACAGTTTTTTTTACCTTTTTTAATCATGGTCATTAGAAGATTATTCAGATAATGTGAATAAATGATTGAATGTTTATCATAAAGATTGCAGTATGACTGCCCCAAATCAAAAGACGCTAAGCACATTCTTCACGCTTGGTGTTTTAACCAAATCTGGTATTTAAGAGGTATTCTTGATAGTACAAGTAGTCGTTGGCGGCCAACTGTAGGCCTTTCACATATTTTTATCTCTTCTATAGGCTAGAGTGTAATTTGTTCTTTGCTGAAATAGTTATATGCTTTGAAAATCGTTTTGAAAAAAAAAATGCTAAATGCTAATCAAATTTCTTGGAGAGAAGCAAACCATTTCTTATAACAAATATATTTATAACATTTAGTTTAATTTCAGTATTTTGGAAATACGTTTATTTTTGCTACTATATTGTCCTTGAAATTTCGTTCCATTTGAAATTAAAAAGAAACGGGTGCTTACATAAATCTTTTAAAACGGTCAATTGACAATCTTTAAAGCAATTTATTTTGTTTTAATTACAGAACATAACTAACCGGGGTGGGGAGGTTGCGTGTGATGGCGTGGGAGCCCGATTGTTATTTGTTGTAATTTCGTTCGTTTTAACTCGTTTTTTGTGGGGGGGAGGGGAGTTCTTCTTAGTTTTTATTTATCCACTCATAGTATTTCCAGTCGGTTTTATATGACTTCATTTCTAAGAGTTTAAAGATTTTATTATATCTCTTCTTGGACTTTTTTTTCACTAAGATTGATATTCCTAATTCTGGTCTTGAGTTGCTATAAAATGTCCTGGTACTCTCCATGACCTGTAAGTTTTATAGGCCTATCCGTATCGCAGGTCAATAAAGATTTAGTTTAAAATAGAAAATAAAAGAAAAGAAAAAGGTGCCATTCAACGGAAAAGAGTGTTGCATGATCTATGTAAAGGTATGAGTTAAAACGAATCGAAAGCTCCATATGGATGAACTTACATAAGGATTCAGACTTTTTCTTCTATTTGTTTGTGAAAGCTTAATGGTAAAGTTCTCTACTTTCGCCGTAAGTTCTGCATCGATAGAGGCCAGTTTAGAAATAGAAAAATGAGGAGTTATTTCTTGGCTTAAAAATCTGACTCGCAGCGAAAGATTAAAGTGGTATTCCACTTACCTGTGGTAGGTGTTTTCATATCATCTCCCAGTGAAAAATTTGTTAGAATCATGAGAAGCAGAAGTATCATCAAACGTTAGCATTTGAACCACACATCCCCAGGTCTCGAAAGATGCTCCAAGACATCTGAAAATAATAGAAAAAGACAATGTGTGACGGGGGGCTGATTTGAAATTGATCTTGTGCGCAATGAATTGAGGCTGGCTTGGGCACAAAATGCCGGTGTTAAATTAACTCCCTCCAGCGTCCACAATTAAAGAAAGAGCCCTGGGGTTTGGTAACAAATTTTTGGAAGAGGATTTTAATTTGCTGGTAAATCGTTTTGAAAAGTGTCTTAAGTTTAACTGAGATTACGTGTAATTTTAGTTTGATCCGAGCTTCCAAATACATGTAATATAAAATGTTTCCTTCATGCATGTGTTTCAAATGTTCAAAAATGGCTCAAATGCTTGAATACAAAATGTTTTCTTCCATAACATAATTTTTTTAAATGTTCTATTCCGAAACATAAGTTAATCTCAGAACAGCTCTCGTCAAATCAAATGTTAGAACTAGCATAGTTTCACAAAGAACATGTTCCAGTTTCAAATGCCCATCAATGGATTTCGGGTCAATGACAAAAAGCGTATTTAAATCGTGTGTTATCTTACATACCTTTTTTTTGTCGTTTCAGGGATATAAAATTTACTATACAACAAATCCTCACTTGCCGATGACTGATTGGGATTCACAGTGTGTAGATTCGACAACACTGACAACGATACCAGATCTTACTCCTCATACCATTTACACAATCAGGGTACAGGCATTTACGAACATTGGCCCTGGACCCTTTTCAGCTCCTGTACAGGTCAAAACTCAGCAAGGGGGTAAGAATGTATCTGTTTAACTTTTTGCATTTTTTTTAATTTTTTTTTATTTACTCTTCGAATACTGTTATCTCTTTGGCTAAGTAATTATTGGCTAATGATTATCTTTTTGGCTATTTAGTTTTTTCTTGTGTTGAAGCAAACTTAATTACAACTATCGTTAGGTTTATTTTATGTATCCTGTCTTGCTAATAGTGTTTTTGTCATTTTAAGTTTATTTTAAATCACATATGCTTTGTTTCATTCTGTTTCCAATTATCTACACGGTTATTTCTCTCTTCTTTTCCCCACATTTGCGGAAAGATGAATTCGGCTTTAGATCTACGAAAGGCGTTATGTGACATATCAGTCAAAAGTGAATTATATATCCATTCCACTAAAATTGGGCACGCTCGATTGATTGGTTTGATCAGAATGTGAGTATGCCCTTTCGTTATCAAGATATTCTTATTTTTATAATCCACTCAAAACGCGTTATAACGAAATTTCGACCACTTTTGGAGACCAAAAAGCGTTAAGTACGCGGCTCTTCCACAGTCATGAAGATTGTCACATAAGGTGCTCCATGAGATGGCCAGGAAGACACGATTGGGGCTCGAGGGAGATATGGAGGCATACTTTCCAAAATATTTTGTGCTTCTCCTAAATATTTTGGAAAATGTTGCTTAACGTCTTTTGTATTTCACAGACGAATTGGCTGATTTATGTGATAGTTCTTTTTGGATTCTCATTTAGTTTGGGGTTCTTTTATACCTTATGTAAACCTAATTTATTTTAATATATTTACTATATTTTAATATATTTATCATCTAATATGTTTTAAGTTTATTTCCTGTTGTATCGTTTACTTAAGTTAGGTATTTTTCTATGTCCAAGGCAGAAAATTTGAAAATTTTAAAGTATGTTTCTGTTCACCAGCAGAAATATTTGCTAAAAACAATAGATAAAAATTGCCAATAGAAAAGGTAACTCTGCTAAAATTTACGTAGTTTATTTCCAGTACAAAAGAAAATTCAACGTAGAGAAAGATGTAAATGTGTTTAATAAATGCCGTTGTTCTGCTATTATACTGTTTTTTTACTTTTTTTACGCACATTTTTTGAACCTTTATATTTTTTTTCATGAATGAATTCCAATTACTTCTAGCAGGAATTCCCTGTACTAACCTTATCCACTAATAAAAATACAAGAAGAAAAAAAGAGTTATTCATGATTTTTTGTTTTCTTGTTCAAAGTGGATTAAACCACAAGATAGATCAAGGATTTAAGTTTTTGGCTATATAAATTTAAGTTTTGTACTTTTTATTCCAATTTTAATAATTTGCAGGGGGTTCAGATTTTTTTTTTCAAAATTCTACAGAATTTTCTCTCTTAATTAAAAATACTGTTGATTTGGACCTAAAATAAAAATATTGTTTAAATATATTGCTAGGTGAGAAAGATTTGTCCCCAATATTTTTTTTAATTATTTTTAAAATTCCTCCTACCGGGGACTGGGTTTCGCTCTTTAATAGTGTGCAGCTATGGCTACAGTCGTTATTTTTTTCATCGCGTTTGTTTTTTTTTGGTTCTTTTTTTCTTTTTTTTAGGGAATGGAGCTAGAAAGTGTCCAATTTTCCAGAATATCCTCAATTTCTTTAACTATCATTGGTACTATCCCCTTTTTTGAAATTTGAATTCTTAATTCATCTTCTTCTTCTTAGAACAGATGCCTTGGGATTCTGCATTTAGACCTTTTATCCCACTAAATATGGGGATATATTCTACCAAGTCACCATGATGCATTTCATTAGGATTAAACTTCTGCTTATTTGTCTTGATTGACCAGTTTGATTTAAAAATTGCCTTAAAGGTTACGTGGTAGTTTAAGGTCCACTTAGACGTTCTTTTTTTGTTGTAGTACCCTCTCAGCCTCTGAGTTTACGAGCCATAGATGTTACAGCTACTTCTGTTTCCCTTGAGTGGACCAAGCCCATTCACACAGGATATAATATTATCAGCTATGATCTCTACTGGAATGATACTTCAGTCAACGTATGTTAATTATTTATTCTATTTTACTTTTTTCTTCATTTGAGATTAAACTCATACTCTATGACGTGTAAGTATGTCTTGAGTGTTGGTCAGTGTAGTCAGTAGAAGGTTTTAGCTGCCGTCGAGCCTCCCCTCTCCTCGGAAAATTTTTTGAGATAAATTTATACATAATGATTAATTGTATACTTCCACTATAGTTGGATATATTACTACTACTACTACTAAAAACTAACTACAGCACCAAGCCAGCCAAGGCCAACACATATATGCATGCTCCTCCTCCATTGCTGCTCCTTGCTCCTCCTCCTCCTTCAGAGTGGGCACTCGCCCTTGGTGCAGAAATTTTTGGGGTGCAAAAGGTAACATAGATAATACGATTACGTATGTGAATGTGTCTGTATGTGTGTGATCTGATACTTGTGTTTGACTGAGAGATTTTGAAAAAATGAAAAATCTAACATTTATGAAGAAAATAAGTTTCTCAAACACAATTTAACACCACAGATTTGTAGATACTCTATAAAAAGTACGCTTAGGCCATTATACTTAATTATTTATTTTTTATTTTTGTTTTTTGGTGACTGAATTTGACTCCTCGACTGGTGGTCTTGCTGAATTATATTTATACCTTTTCGACGGCCACGGAAAGAGTCAATAACAGGAAAATTTTAACAATAACAAATACAGTCAATAACAAAACAATAACAATAATACAGTCAATAATTAAAACAATAACAAAAACAGTCAATAACAGGAAGAAGAAACAATAACAGGAAAACAGTCAATAACAGGAAAATTTTATTCAAAATTTAGGGTACATTAAGAACGACAAGTTCACTCAATTGGTTGAGTTCTTAGACATTTTGTCCTTGTTGGCATTTTCAAACCTATAAAAGCCTTTGCTACATCGTTATTCGTATTGACTCTGTACCCTTCTAGAAATACAAAGTAGGCCTAGTTTTCCATGTTTTCGATTTCACCAGTTTTAAGATATATCCATGTGTCATTTTTTTATTATTTGCAATTTTGGGATTCATTGTACGCGTATAATATATAGAATAATATTATCAGCTATGGGCTCTACTGGAAGGATACAAAGTTGATGATTTATTCTATTTATTTTTTTTCGTGGTAGTAGCGGTAGCTGCCACCTAGTAAGGGATCTTCATAAAAGACTGCATAAAAATTACGCTTTGGCAATTGTAATTAATTTTTTTTTTTTTTGTGAAAAATTTTACGAATAAATGTATTCGTTTGAGATTATCTATAGTGAAAGACTGAAAAACAGGACCAGAGACTAAGTTGACCGGAAACGAAACTTAAGGCAAAAACGGATAGAAAAAGCTGCACCATCTAGCAATAACCAGTAAAATCAAGGAGTTGAATATGAAAACGTAGCGTTTAAACATTGATTTTATTTTCTTTTTATATTTACACTAGGATGAAAATATATATCCCTATTGTCCTAAATTATGTAGATTCGTTTCACACTTCATATTTCACCTTAAACTACTCTTATCCATAAAACAGGAACAGGAACAATGGTGTCCATTCACAAAATCACTTTTATCATGATTTCAATACAACTGTTTTTATTGAAAGGAGCAATGCAGAATTCTTAGACCCTAGACAGTCCTGCTGCGTTGAAGCTGCTTCCCGAGCCCAACATCCATATTCAGTCGCAGTCTATATGACGGGTATAAAATCAGAGACAATTCAAAAGGAAAATGAATGGATTAATGACTTCTAATTTAAAGCTAATTCATTTAGATGCAGATAATTTTTTTTTAACTTAGAACGTACTAAGTAAGAGGGTAACTTATTAGGATAATAAGAATAACTTAAGAGGGTAACGTATTAGGTAACTTAGAACGAGTAAGAAGGAGGTAAAGTGAAGGGAGTTTTGTCATATTTGTCGTATTTTTTCTACGAAAACAATAAACTTCCGCTGAAAGAAATTTTTCCGCTGAAAAATTTTTTTTTCCAGCGGAAATACAAACCAAAAATATTTTTCAAAATCTAGGTACGGAAAAAATATTTTAGGGCTGGGGCAGGAAAATGCCCTCCCTCTCCAATTAAAACGCCCCTTCAATAGGGCTCATGAAGCAAATTTGTTTCTATATTAAAAAAACAAGAGAGCTCCTTTTTTATGCAGTAAGAACATATGTCTGTTTTTATTTTTATTTCTTTATAACACAGAACTACCATAAACGTTGATACAATAATTAAATTAAATATAATAATTAACTAATTAAAATTAAAGATGACCACAAATTATTCTGTATATATGAGAGCTAGTTCACGTTTTACTCGCTAATTTTTAGCTTTTAGTTTATGAATCAAGAACTACGCCAATTGAAAAGAAATAAAAAATATTTCTTACATTGTCTCAAGACTCAAAGAACTGATTGATGTGTATTCGCTTTAAACATTGTAAGTTTCAGTGGAAACATTTTAAAAGACAATCAGCTGCACGGTTGTGACACTCAGATATCCTTTCAATATAACATTATAAAACCTTAGCTTAGAGAGAAGGGGGTGAAGGAGGGGCATAACCTTCAAATATAGAATAATTTCTGTTCGTTTTAAGCTTTAAGGTCACTCTTTACTTTTTTTTTCATTTAATATCAGTAAGGCTAAAGTTGTACATACATTACAAACTTTACAATCGCGACTTCAAGTAAGGAGTTACTGTTCCGATACTGGTCAATATATTTGAATTTGGGGGGTTAGTCAATAAGCCTAGTATTGGGGCTACTGAGAAGGAAACATTAGGAATACATTTTTTACTTTACAATATGTGGATTAAATGTAGTTTTGAAAGTGCTTTCGCTGTAATTTTCCTGTCCCCTAGTGTGCAAATTTATAGCCAAAATTTATATTCCCCATCTTTTCCTTTCCTTGATTTCTTCAGTGGTAATTCTTTTTACACGGGTTGAAATTTTTAAACGGGTTTTTACACGAGTCTTCAGCGGTGATTCTTTCAGCGGTGACGAGTACACCGGTTGAATAAGAGTGACGCATGGCAAAATCTCGTTGAATTTTATAATTTGGGCTATGTATTTGCACACGCGGGGGGGGGGGGATAAATGGGCTCGGGCGCCCCTTAAAAATTTTTTAATTAAAAGTTCTATTCGGCTTGTGGAGTAAGAAATATTTTATTAACATTTTTCCTTCTCAATAGTCCCAGCTCTAGACTTATGCTGCAGTAGGTTATTTTTAATGTTGAAGTGAAGAGCGACAAAATGGTTGAGGTAACAGTTACCTCTCTGGGCTATGGTGTCATTTCTATCAGAGCTCTCAGGGCTTACTTTCTCTCTTATCCATTTCACTAAATCTTAAAATATCCTAATGGAGTACCTTGCAACAGCGTAGTGGTTACAACCGTGCCTGGATACTGCTAGGGCTGAGGTTTGATCCCGGCTGTTGCGAGGAATGAGTATAATTTAATAAATATTTTTTTAATTAAATTAATTTTTTTTATTTTTTATAATTTTAATATATTTATAATTTCTATGTCTCATTAAAAAAAAAAAAAAAAAAAAAAAACTTTGGCCCTTTAAAATACAGTGTTCGGCTTTTTTTTTAAATTCAAATATTGGGTGGTTGAAGGCAAAAACCCATGGCTAAATGTATAAATTGCCAAGAAAGATAGTGGTGGTTGAGAGGCAAATCTTGCTTAAGTCCTTTTTAGGATTGTATAAAAATGATGTCATTTCACTTGTTGATAGATAAGTCTATCATCCATCGTTCCATACGTCACTCCTAGGTCAGGACTAAGGGATGAAAGATCGGATTGATTTTTGACGCGTGCCAGATAAACTACTGGACTTGCATGCAAAAAGGGGGACTGAATTTGCTTGAACTCATAGGCGAACAAGTGACCTAAGCCTAATGGGCTTGGCCACTTGTCTTTTTTTTTGCTTTTTGGGTAAAACATTGCAACATACTACTTTAAATCGCATAGTTTTTTCTGACAAAATGTGTAAAAAGTAAGGCAAAAAGTTATTTTATAACTTACTATATTTATTTGTATAGTTTATTTTGTTTTATATATTTAGTTCTCAGTGAAATGTAATATAATGAGAGAAATGTTTTGGCTTTTCTTAAATCTTAGATATCGAGTGAGGAAACCGAACGAAAAATTGTTAATAGGTGAAGAAGTAAATAAACTAATAAAAGCATTGGATATTAATTTTATTAGTTGAAGATATAAACAATAGAAACCTTTATTGCTAAAACTGAATTATAATCTCAAATTAAAAAAAAAAGAAAAAAAAGATGAACGGAAATTCAATGACGTTGATCTTGTAAGTGTCTAGTTTCAACATTACGAGCTTCCGTATTCAATGATAATGGATGTGTCTGTTTTTCAGGAGAAGGGGCATAGGACTCTTGCCGTAATCGAATCTTATAAGTTAGACAAACTGCAGCCCAATACCCTTTATCATATATGGCTAGCTGCCAAGTCCCGTCGTGGCGAAGGAGCATACACATTTCCAATAGCAATAAAGACTGACCAGTATAGTAAGTAGTTGTTGGTAAGAGTTTGGTTAGGCTTTGACCCTTTGCAGTGGTAGACATAATGTCGTTTGACGGACGCATATTTTTATCAGCACCGGCCTACTTTAATCATTTCACTGCACCTATTTAATGTACTGCACCGGAGGCATGATTCCTCACCAGCTAAATCTACTGCACCAAAAACTTTTAAGGAAAAAAAAAACGTTATACAAAATGTGATTTAGGCTATTTTATGCTTTATGTATCTTACTATTGACTTTCGTTTTCTTTCAGTTATTAATATTAATAATTAATTCATTTTCTTATTATTTTTCTTTTCTCTAGTGCACCAGGAAAGATTTGTATGCTTTTTTGGAAAGGATTGATTTAATCTATGTTTATTCCAACTGTGTTCACTCCATGTCTTTCAGCTTCTGATACTTTTATTTTATTGTTATCTCTATTTTTGTTTCATCTATATATTAAGGTATTCTCTAAATTGTTTATTTAAAAATAATTTTTCTGTTTTCGCTTTTTTTTGGATTTTCTTTTTTATCTATCATTTTCTTGTTTAATATTATTTTTATTTGCAAATTTGTATCTTTTTTATTTCATAAAATTTTTAGTCATTTTGGATTTTCCTTTTGTTTTTGGTGTTTTGAGTTTAGCACTTAAACAATAATTTTCCTCTATCTAATATTGTTTTTAATTTACGTTCCTGGAGTTATTTCTCTATTTGAGTTGAAATCAGAAAATATTTTATGTATCTTTTACTTTATTCCAAACCAAAGTTATCTAACCCGACTTTTGCTCTTTTTCTTTTCGGTATTGTCTTTATTTTCCGTATATTTTAATATTTCCTTTATGTCTTTATTTTGTCTTTGTTATTTTGAGGCTTTTTGTTTTGATTTTATCCTGAATCAACTACATTAATTTTGCCCTCATTTCTTCCTATTTCTTTCCAGTATCCTTAGATCTCGATAAATTATTTTTGTTTTTCATTGGTTACATCTTTTATTTTTTTTATTTTCGTATTTTTAAATTCTATTCCATAGTACCAGAAGCACCTCCAGAGAACGTTCGAGCTGAAGCAGTGGACTCACAAAAGATTAGAGTGACATGGGAGCCTCCCCCAGAAGATCAGCAAAATGGCATCATTTCTGGTTATCGTCTTCATTATGTCGAAAACTCTAAATCAGACAACTCAGCTTCTATAGTAAGTATACTTCTATACTTCTATTTTTAAATATATATTTAATAAAATATAAAATGTATAAAAATATATTATACATGTTTA
>NW_028300380.1:304911-360917 GCF_049724085.1 Artemia sp. Qi Xiang Cuo
CAGTTATTGCACTTCCGCACTCTTTGAATTCAATTCTCTTACTAATATGAATTGTAAAGAAAACTATTCCTTTTATTCAAATCCTAATCACCAATCAAGTTATACTCGCTCCTCTTGGCAAAGGTGTAATGACCTGTAGAATAGGACTACCAGAAAAACCTGTTTGGTATGGGCACGTACGCAAAGTATATACCTTCAATCAAATTCCACATCATATTTCAAATTACTATACCTTCTATAGAAATGATACCTCTTTGCAAATGACCCTGGTAACCCCAATTCGTTTAAAGTACACACACATATCTATGCCTCAGGCGTAGGGTTCAAACCTTTATACGACTTACTACAGGTGTGGATAAGGAAGGGGCAGTCCTTGTCCTATACGGAGTAAATTCTGCTCATTTTGGAGTTTAATGTTACTCTTTATTTACATGATAATAGCTTAGACCATAAATCATTAGGGATTAGATATCAATTTCACCTGTTTTATGTGTTTTTTCCTTTGCTTTTGTCCCCCCCCCCCAACAAAAATCCTGGTTACGGCAGGAATACATCAAGTCTTACCTCCCCCCTCCCCTCCTCTCTTACTTAGAACTAATTCTGTATTCATACCATGGCTCAATGAGAGCTGGGATGTTTTGGAATTAAAATTAATCCTAAGCGGTATATCCCCCCTACCAAACTACTAAACAATCAGAGAAACCTATTGTAGAGTAGAAGTTTAAGTGCCTTTTTTAGTTTCGTAATGTATCCATTGCTTACAGATAGTATTTGTTACTGGAAAATATACGGACATTTCTCGCAGGGGAGTTTTCTGCAGGGGGGGGGATTGTCCGGAGGAATTTCCAAGGGGAGTAATTTTTTGGGAATAATCTCCCTTCATCAACGATGTATTTTCCGGGTTATATTTTCCGTAGGGGGTGTAAACGCCTAGAACCATATAATCGGTCTATTTTTGGAGCTTTTTATAAGCTAAACCCGCCTCCCCCTGAAAAATCCCCTATGTACGCCTTCTTTCTATCTGTGAAAACTAATGAACAATTTGGTAGGTTTATAATTAGCAAAAAAATATTTAATTTCATGGTTCTAGACATTTACCCCCCCCCCCCCTCCCCCGTGTAAAATAACCCCTGCGTAAAAAACCCCCCGTGGAAAGTACCCCCTCCCCGTGGAAAACAAGGCATTCCAAACTTTAGAGCTTTATTTGAGTTTTTTTTCCGTAGGGGAAAATGGTACTTGTGTATTATGCACCACTCACTCAAGTTTACGCTGTGTAAAACTCGAAAAAAATCCGGTGTCGTCGTTAGTTTCTTTCTTTCTTTTAGCTTAGCGCGAAACAAGACAAAGACAAGTGACAGAATAGATGGAAAGATATAATGTGGGCTATATATTTGCATATGAGGGGGAGGGGTACAGTATTAGGTCAGTTTGAAGTCAGAATACAATTCTTTCTTAATATTTTGAATAATAAATCTGCATACCAAATTTTGCGGGCCGCCCCGCTATGCTTTACCCCCCCCCCCCCATAATAGGACAAATAAAAGGATAAAGTTTTTTCGATTGTAACATCTAACACGGGTTGGTGTCGAGTCTTTGACAACGGAAAATTGTGGGAGTTGGGTATAATAAACAATTCCCCAAAGTCATTCCTACTACGGAAAATGATAAAAACAAAACTCAAATAAAATTATCAAATTTGGAAAGTCTTATTTTCCACGAGGGGGGAGGTAAACGCAGGCCACCAAATTTCATTTCTCCTTGCCTTAATCACGAAACATTCCTCATTAAGAAGTGAAAATACTTTGAAGAGACAATAGGGTACCTCATTGTTGGCGATCAGTTTTTTCTGGAGAAAATTTTCATTTCAAGAACATCAAGATTGTTAGTGGCACTTTTATTTCTTTGCCTAGAAAGCCTCTCCGAACGTCAGAAGAGTATATAACTTTTCTAGAATTCCTTTGGGAAAAGTTGGAAACTCATCTTCGGAAATTACTTTTTCTAACTCTACTTTCTGATTGGTTGAAAGTTGGACCCAATGGACTTTCTCCAAATCTCCTCCTGGGTGGAGCAAGTTCTCCAGAGACTACTGTAAGACGAATCCAGCCTCCCT
This sequence comes from Artemia sp. Qi Xiang Cuo, assembly GCF_049724085.1. Taxonomy (NCBI): domain Eukaryota; kingdom Metazoa; phylum Arthropoda; class Branchiopoda; order Anostraca; family Artemiidae; genus Artemia; species Artemia sp. Qi Xiang Cuo. The sequence goes on from NW_028300380.1 coordinate 307,022, forward strand.
AGAGCTCTCCAGTTTGCGCAGGGGAACAAAACCTCTCTGGGATCTAGAAACTCTAGAAAGACTAATCTTCCAATCTCAAGGGTATCCTTTCCATGTGAAGACTGTGGACCAAAGTATAAACACATACAACAAGTACTGACATAACCTATCCTCTCCACACAAAAAAAGTGACCCTTTGTCCGCGTCTCCGGAGACGATGCGAACCTGGTGCCTAAATTTTTCAAGTTGCGTAGGGCGTTATACTTGTTCCAGAGTTTGATAGTCACCTACGGAACCGGTTCGATAGGTGAATATGCTTTGATCAGATGTGTTCTGAATTAAAGAGACGGGTCCTGATATAAAGCTTGTGATTAGAATTAGGACAATGAAAAAATGAGGGTGCTTTATTGCGGAGCATATTTAAATTAATGCCTTCTATTTTGAAATAGTTTCACCCTACCCTATTATATTTTATGTGATTACCGACACCCATTTATAACGACTATATTTACGATTTGAGAGTGCTACGCGTAAATACTCGTATATCGAATGGAAAATTGCTTTGATTATTACAATTGTTTTCATCTTCCTCTAATCTATCCCTTTTTCTCAATGTTATTGACGTCAAAACTTGAAAATATGATAATTTATTTCGAAAGTATTTATTTTTCCTGTCATTGCATGGCAACTGGATCAAAGAAATTAGCCGCGTAAATTGTATTGATATATATTTGATAGAATCTACTTTTATTTAATTTGGTTCAGAACCGTAAGAAATGTATTTCTTGTTTGGCCCCTAAGCTCCTTTATTGGAGGCCTATATTTGCTGATATATGCCAACTATATTCTTCGGAAGGCAAGCAAAAAAAAGCACACACATAGGGGATACTTTGTTTCATGAGCAACTTTTACATGTATTTTTATTTGTTTATACTGTGCTGTGGACTTAGTGAACTTTAAAAGACTTTCCTAGTGGACAAACTCTTTTGGGATCATTTCCAAAAACATTTCCCTTCAATCTTACAAATTTATGTCAACCTTTGCCTAAACAGCAATGTGAAAGTATTCCGTCTTCGCATAAACTTGAATAATCTAATTCTCACGGGAGTTTAACATTTCAACCATTGCCAAACGACCTTGTGACTGAACCAAACCTTGAAGCAATTAAGACAAAACCCAAAGGTCCGTTAGAACCAGTTGAATTCAGGTTAGTTAACGGTTTCTGTCAAATTTCAAGTCCCTTGTGGTTCACAATTATTTCAGTCCAAGCTTTGCTATGTTTCGTGTTGAACCGAAAATGGAGCCTTCCATGACCGCTCTTGGGATGTCTTTTACTCAGAGGGGACTTCACCAAGTCCCAGGCATGATTTGCATCGAGCCCTCAAGGTAAGAAATATATTTCGAACTCATATTTCTAGTTTAGCTTTTCATCATCCGATATAAAGTATTATAATTTCGAGGGCCGTATATAAGAGGAAAGGATTTTAAATATTGAAACCTCCTTCCACTAAATATTAAAACTTTATAATATCTACTATTTCATAATTTAATAAGAACTACCATTGATAGGAAATGGTAAAAAGAACTACCATATGAGTGCACTGATTGTTTTTGAATATTTCATTCCAGTTGAGAAATACACAAGGTAACAAAAGGGCAGGGGCGTATCCAGGATTTGTCTGGGAGGAGGTTACTTTACAAAAGGATTTTTTTAGGGGGGGGGGTTACAAAAAACTCAAAATTGAAAAAAACATTGAAGTGAAATTGGCTCATCAAAGTTAATCCTATTTAAAAATTGTCTTTTTAGTTTTTCCATTAGCTTATTCACAATGCCCCCTCCTTCTCTGTGCACTGATGTATTTTATATGGTTTTTTATATTTATGTATATATTTTAATTTTATATATAGGTTGATATACAAAATACACAGAAAAAGGCAGAATATTCCAAGATGTATAAACCTAATTACTTTCTATTTAATTGATGCTAACTTTTATGAACTCTACCGAATAATCTATGGACAACAAAAAAGCGTCAGCAATTTTCATTCCTCTTGCTATTTCCTTTCCCAATAGAAGAGGTCATGTAGGAACAAGGTTGCCACCCGGAAAGAAAAAAATGCAGTAGGTTTTTATGATTTGTTGGTTGATTAAGGGATTTCCTTCAATAATCTAGTGATTTTGTGCTTAGGCAATATATGAAATCGATAAAAATAGTGATAGATTACTAGGGGTGGTAACCCTGGATAAGATGGGCTATGTAATTATCCGTTATCTGGCGCAGCCGGAGCTCCCTTGGAACTGTTATGATTTTTGCAATCAGTTCCTACTTCCTTATGTAATTCATATGGTCTTCATATGGTCTCCAAATCAAATTTGGAGATAACAATTTTGTTCATCGTAGTTGAAGGTTTCAGAAATTATGCATGTGAGGAAGACACCCCCTCCCCTACAGCTCTCAGGGAAAGGGTTGTAAGTTGAGGTTCTTATAGGAAGGTTGGTTGTATATGCTTTAGAGGGGCCTCAGTGGTTGGGTGTTCATAATTTATAGCGATATTTTAAGTTTACCAGGTTTACGTTTTCAGATAATCCCCCCCCCCCACACACACTAACATATAAACACGTCGTGTTATTCCAATAAGTATTTTTGAGTCAACGCGAGAAGAAATTAACGGGATCAGGGTTGAAAACCTCTATTCATTATAAAATACATAATAAAAAGTTCACTTTAATGAAAAAGAATATTTTAAATTTTTTAAATTTTATAAATTTAATAAATAAAAAATTAATTAATATTTTAATGAATAAATATCATCATATTAATATTAAAATTATAATTCAAATTAATTTAAATTTTTTCAGAAAATTGCAAATTATATTCTAGCTTTTAGAAAGCATAGGGGTTTTGAACCCTACACATGTTAATTTCTGCTCCTTTTGAGTTTGAGTCTATTATTTATTGAAATTTCTGTTCGTTTTGGGTTTCATTTATTTATTGATGCTGAAATGTGGGAGTTGTATGCTCGGTAGATTATTTTATTCTATTTTTGGTCATTTTTGGTTTAATGGATTTATTTAATTTTTTTTTAAAAACTTATTCGGTTGAAAGTTTTTTTTTTTTTATTAATTATTAGTAAATAAGGTGGGAGAAGTGACGATGTTAAAACTATAATATCCAAGGCTCAGGGTATTTTTTTCACAATTAAAAAAGTTTGGAAGAATAGGAAACTACGTCTACAAACCAAGATTTAAATATTGGAAGCTATAGTGATGACAGTGGTCAAATATGACTCTGAAGCATAGGCGCTCCGAAAAGTGGATAAAGATTTGCTATATGTTTTCCACAGGAATTGCCTACGGATTGTTCTGGGTACCCGTCTGACTGACCGTATTTCAAATGGCAGGCTGTACGAAAAGTGTGGTTCAATCCCGCTTTCGTGTGGTTCAATCCCACTTTCTAGGGCTATAATGAAAGAAAGGTTGAAGTGGCTAGAGCACGTTCTGCGGATAAAAGATGACAGAGTGCCAAAGATTGTCCTTTTCGGCCAACCGTCTAGGGCTAAACGGAAAGCAAGTCGTCCGCAGTTGGGGTGGGAGGATGCCATAAAGAAATATTTAAAGGAACTGGGAACTTCCTGGGAGGGTGTAAAGAAGGAGGCTTTGAATAGATTGGGCTGGAGGAGTAGCGTGCGAAGCCGTGCTTACCTCAGGTGGCTTGGTGCTGCGATGAATTGTTAGTAGTAGTAGTAAAGCCACTGGTATATCCTATTCTAGGTATGTTAGCTGTTCCGCTATTTCTTTTGTATATTATTAAAAAATCGAAAAAATGCTACGCCGCCCCCACCTACACCTTCGCAGGCTAGGATCCCTGTATAACTTTCAAAACTTCATGGTATATAAAAAGCAACTGGAGGGAAACCAGCCCCCCTCCCCACGCATATCATTTCCCCTAATATATCTAATCAAGATTTTTGAGATAGTAATTTTGTTCAACGCAATTGTAAGGTCCGGAACTTATTTCGTTAAGGATGACAACCCTACAGTTCTCTGTGCAAGGGTTGTAAGTTATGCCCTGGGGGTATATAAGGTTGTTATATAAAGGGTGGTCATATAAACCTCGGAAGGGGCTCATTGGATTGGTATTCAGAAGTTCTATTACCGTTTTTAAGAGTCAAAGTGATCGGAGGGCAGCTACTCCCCCCCCGCCCAAACACACACACGTTGTATTTTCTCCAAATGTATCTGAAAGAAATTTTGAGCTTGCCATTTGTTTAAAAATAGTTCAAAGATCACATAAGCGTTTTGAGGTTGAAATAACACCCCAGAATCTGGGGCAAGGATTGTAAGTTACGCCCCGGGGGCATATGAAGTTCTTATGGAAGGAGTGGTTGTGTGAGTTTTAGTGGAGGCTTATTTAATTAAAAATATACAGTTCTAGTTCCCTTTTAAGAGTCGAAAGTGATGTAGGGCAAATAGCCCCCCCTCCTGACACCCTCTATTCTTCAATTGCATCCGATCGGCATTGATAGATAGCCGTTTTGTTCACAATAGTCTATAAAGCATATAAAAATGTCTTTATGGTAGACTCAACCCCCCAGAGCCCAGGGGCAAGGGTTGCAAGTTATGCTCCAGAGCGTATAAGATTTTTATGGAAAAGGTGTTTGTGTAAATCTTGGATTGGATGGAGCTAATTTGACTGGAAGTTGGAAGATCTAATACCCTTTTTAAGAGTCAAAAGGGAATAGAGGGCAACCACCCTCCTCCCTAGAATATCATTCCCCAGAACAAATCCGATAAAAATTTTAGAGAGCTATTTTTTTCAGTATTGTTGAAAGATCCAGTAATTATGTCTTTGGGGATCTCGACCTCCCCACAGTCCTCAGGGCCTTTTGTTCATTGTTTACATATAATATAAGTTACTGAGAAAGGTATGTATTTTGAACTTGGAACTTTGGAACTTTCAGGAAATAATAAGGAAGGCAATATTTGCTCAACAAGGCAATATTGCAATGTACAATGAGCCTTGTAACAACAAGGCTCAGCAGGGCATCGATCAACATGACAATATTCGCCTGCTACCTCTACTACTACAACTAAAAACGCTACTCCTAAGACCACATTTTTTTTTTGCTTTGGGGAGGGATGGGAGTGGGTTATAGGGCTGGAGAGTGGATCTGGTTGAAGTGATGGAGGTGGATGGAGTTGTATTAGGCCGGTTGTTGTTACCCCTGGGGTGTTTAAAGAAGGTGATTGTCTATCTTTTTTATTATTATTTAATTAGTAATATTTAATTAGAAATATTAGAAATATTTATGTAGTTTTTTTTTATTATCATTATTTATCTAGGATACCTTTAGGAATGTTTATGTAGTTAATCGGTACGCGTTAGCAAAATTTAAATTTTTGACTAGCGTATTGATTTATATCTGTAATAGTTTTTATTTTTGTTTACTATGTAAATAAAAGTCAAAAGAGCAGCTAAGTTAATGGGTATTGTAAAAAAATGTCTGAAGTAACGGTAAATGAGAATTAAGAACAAAGAAATATACAGTTAGAATACTTGCGTCAATGACAATTGCAACGAGTCAAAAAAAGTGAAGAACAAAGAAATAAGCGGTTACAAGACATGCGACAACGAGTTGCAGAACGAATTCACAACTTGAAGGAAGAATTTGTGTTTTTCCGAGGGTGGTTGTATTGAACCTATGGTGACGCTATGACACCACGTAGAGACTCACTTTGTTCGCGGTTAGAACATGAGCGATAATGAGAATAAATATATACAACCCTGTCGCGTAGTCGTGCCGTGAGCTTGCTTTGAAATCGGCTACATATTTTTTTTTTCTTAAAGCTGGCATATTGGCATTTCTGGCCACAAATTATCTAAAAAGGTCACAACTTTAAGAAAGAATTTATATTGTTCTTAGGGTGGTTGTATCGAACCTGTCTTGACGCCATGAAATCAAAAAGAGGAAGTAGTTATCAAGAGGACAAAGAGAATCAATGCGAAGGCTTGTCCAAGAGGACAAGCCTTCCGTGCCGGGGCCTGACGTTTATGGTTTTTTTCACATTTTTTGATGTTTTACTACTACTAATAACTCACCGCAGCAACAATCCGTCTGAGGCAAACACAGCTACTCACGCTCTTCCTCCATCCCAATATATTCAAAGCCTCCCTCTTTACAACCTCCCAAGAAGTTTGCATTTCCTTTAAATCTTTCTTTATGACATCTTCCCATCTCAGACGAGGATGACCTGCTTTCCATTTGCCGCTTGACGGTTGGCCGAAAAGGACAATCTTCGGCAATCTGTAATCCTTCATCCCCAGAACGAGCCCTAGCCATCTCAACCTTTCTTCATTATAGTCCTAGAAAGTGGGATTAAACCACATTTTTCGTTAAACCTACTGTTCGAAATACGGTTGGTCAGCCGGGTATCCAGAACAATCCGTAGACAATTCTCTGGAAAACCTCTAGTGAATCTTTATCCACTTTTCGGAGCGCCCATGCTTCAGAGCCATATTTGACCAGTGTCATCACTGTACCTTTAAATATTCTAATCTTTTTTGTAGACTTATCTTCCCATTTTTCCAAACTGTTTTTTAAATGTGAAAAAACTCACTGAGCCTTGGCTATTCTACTTTTAACATCTTCACTACTCCCACCGGCTTTACTAATAATACTACCAAGGTAAGTGAAGCTGCCCACTTGATCAATCTTTTCGTTGCCCAACGTCACCTTTTCATCTTCACTTATTCCTAGCCTTAGTGACTTAGTCTTCTTAACATTAATTTTCAAACCTATTCTAGCACCCTGAACTCGCAAAATCCCGATGTTTTATGCCCATTTTACTTTACTCCCAGAAAATTCTTCCCCCTACAAATAATTCCTTCTGCGGAAAATTCCCCATAGAAAATTCGCCACTGCTTGGAGTCTCCCTGGACCAGTCCCTTCTTGTTAAAAATTCACCTCGGACAATTCCCCCTGAAAAATTCTCTTTGCTCTCATCTGGTCCTTTTTTCTTAATTTAATTTCTGATGGCTTTTCAAATCATGCCGTGACTCCCCTCTAAATTTTCCCCTAAAAAATTTGTCTCCATATAAAGTTCCCTCTCTACTAAGTTATGAATATTTCCCAATAGCAAATACTATATGTAAACAGTGGTCAAATTGAATAACGTAATGCCCCCCCCCCCTCGTGTAAAATTTCCATTCGAAAGTTGCCTCAGGAAATTTTTCTTACCACGGAAGATTATCCCCGTGGAAATCCCCCCCCCCGCAGAAAATTCTCTCAAAAACATTTATGTTTGTCAGAAATGCTATAGGCTTTCTAAACAAAGGGCAAATTATTACCTTACATCCCTTTCCTCGGGAGCTCAAAGAAGTATGTCATCCTCAGAGGCATAGTTATTGGACCTTTCACTATGCTGAATGAGTCAGCTATATAAAAATTTTGATCGAACGTTATTATGGAAAAAAGGCCTGGGAGGAGGCTAGTTGCACTCCAATAAATCGCTTAAAAAGAGCCCTAGAACTTAATTTCCTTTCAAATAACTTCTTTCCCAATCTTATAAGACCATTCATTCGAAAAGATCACCCCTGAAAAAACAAAATCAAGCGCGCATCCGTGATCTTTCATCTGGCCAAAAATGGAAAATTCCATATTTTTGTATAGAGCAGCTGGAAATCTCTAAAATAGGGTTCTCTTATATACCGATTCCGGCGGTGTGATTTTCATTTAAATTGCTTGACTTTTTGGGGGTGTTTTCCCCTTTTTTTTCCAAAATTAAGTAAATTTTCTCAGGCTTGTAGCTGTTGATGGGTAATAATAGACTCAATGAATTTTATATATTTTGGAATCAACATAAAGACCCAACTTTTTTTATTTATTAATTGTGATAGAATTTCGATTTTTTTAGTTTCGGTGGGTCGAGTCGCTCCCTGCAATTGCTACCACGAAGTATTCGATATAAACGAAAAGAATCTGGTATTCATTTGAATTTCAAATGTGTAAAATTCTTTAAGGTTAAAGTAGTCTATCTAAGGTCTTAACATAAAAAAAACTGCTTAGAAAAGGGGAGAGGGAAGGGAAAACCCCGAAATACATGGCTAGGTATTTCGGAAAATTACATAACCAAATTCAGTACCTCCAATAACTTCACATCAGGGGTTTTAGCCATGTATCTAAAAGAGCATAATTTTGTATTTTTCCTGAGAAAAACATTAGCTGATAAATGTTTATTTGTTTGCCTGTTTAGACAATTAAAAAGTTTCAGTTCATTCAATGCACCCGGAGTAGTAACATCCCCTGTGCGAGCGCTGTGTAAAATTTGCTGTGAATTATCTTGGGCATTCGTTTATCGATCAATTTGAAAATTATAAACATTATTGGATAGAGAACAATACAAAAAATTATTTGTTAAGTTGACAGAGAAGTGCCTAGTGAATTATCTTGGGCGTTCGTTTATAGATATGTTTGAAAATTATAAACATTATTGGATACCAATATGGTTAAGAAAAGTGGAAAGCGATCAAGACAAAGCGATTTGGACGAGTCTAGAGGATCCACGGAATCGACTGGTAATGTTTCAAAGTTGGATAAAATCCTTGCAATCGTCGAAGAAACTAAGACTGATATTTTGGAAATAAAAAGGGAAATCAGTAACATTAATTCTGGTTTAGCGTCCCTAACGTCTCGTGTTGAAGATTTGGAATTAGCAAAAGTGACCCACGAAAATGAGTTATCCAGTATCAAGCAGGAAATATCGGCACTACGTAAACAAATAGCAAAGGAGCCTGGTTTTGGTGAGTTAGCTACGAGAGTCCTTGTGGTAGAACACATGGATAGAAGAAGGAATATTATTCTATGGAACATTAAAGGTAAATCTAAGTCAAAAGCTTAGGAGCATGTTGACGGCTTACTTTCCCAACATCTTGGGATTAATACCCAATTTGAACTACTTGAGTTTACGGATCGATTCATCAAAATCCAGCTCCAGGATGATAAGGACAAATTCTGTATTCTTCAGTGAAAAAGAACGGTGAAAACCCGTTCAGAAGAGTAGCCGGAAGTGAATCTCCCTATGTCTATATAACAGACGATGTGACGAAAGGTGCTCGTGAAATTCGTAATTCCCTGAAAATCGAACAGAAAGAATGGAGAGAAAAGGGAATTAGTGCTTGGATCCCCCCAGTCTTCCCACCTGTATTATGCTTGATTGAGAATGAGCAAAAAGTGAAGCATAAGTGGTATAATGTCGTGTAAGTCAGATGCATAAAAAATGTATCGGAAGTAGATTAAAGTGATTATTTAGTATGTTTGAGTGGACTTATGATTTTATTAGTTTGTGATTTAACTCAGGTATCCGTGATTAAATTGCGCTCGCCTTCGGGTGATGATAAGGATAATCGTTAAAGTGAGTATGATGTCAAGTAGTGTTTATGTATTATTTTTTTGTTCTTATTTTTTATTTTTGAAATTTTTGTTGCCTTTTATTTTTTTATTTGTTCTACTTTTATTTATATCGGCTCACGGAGATGGGATGCGAAATTTTTGTTGAGTTTGGATTATGGATGAGTTAAGTATTATAGAAATCCCTGCTGGTGGGCTGGAGGAACTGGAAAAAAATCCTCTTGATGTTAATATTTTTTTTATAGATTTTTGTCAAGATCAAGATTTGCCAAATTATTATAATGCACCTAAAAATAGATATTTATTTGTCATGATCTTCCACCTTTAAATAAAAAATTTAAACGACTGTCATTTTGGAATTGTAGGGGAATAAATAGCAGCTTAAATTTTTTGCATGATTTTTTTTTAAAAGGTCGTCAACAGATGTGTTATGAATTTGTGAGACATTTCTTGATGAAAATAGTACATTTAAACATTATGAAAATTATATTTTTTTTGATGCTAGTCGAAAACAGAATAAGAGAGGAGGAGCTGGTATTTTTATACGAGATGTTTTTGCATCTTCTTTACGTAATGCATGTATGGTTTGGACTGTTGAGATGCTATTTGAGAGTTATGTAGTAGAAGTGAATGATGGAAGAAATGTTTTTTTTGGTAATTGTAGTATATCGGCAACCATCGTCTAGTGTTCAAGAGTTTTTAAGTCTATATGAATCGTTGTTAGGTGCCCTCACCCAGCAACACCATCCATTTTATGTAATGGGGGATTTTAATATTGATTTAATGCGCCATAATGTTTCTACTTCGAATAAGGGATTAGAATTTTTGAATATTTCATTTTTACATGGTTTGTCATCTGCTTGTTTACTACCATCAAGAATCTGTGATAACCATGCAACTCTTATTGATAACATTTTTACATCTGAAAATTGCCTTGATACCCATATTATTTTCAATGATACATCTGATCATTGTGTTGTTGTTTCTGACTTCTCTGGATCAGGAGTGGAACGTGAAAAGAGACCAAATAAAAGTTATAAAAGGATAATTAACCAGAAAAAGATAGATGAGATGAAAGTAAAAATAGAGATATAGTTTGGAATGATGTCCTAAATGTTGAAGACCCGAATCAGTCAATTGTTTTATTTTATAGTAAATTTAACCAAATATTTGAGCAAGTATGTCCTATGGTATCAAGAAAGAGTGAGGATTTACCTTGTAAACCATGGGTTACTGAAAGCCTGTTAAAGAGTATAAAAGAAAAAAAAATAGATTGTATAAGGTGAAGATGCAGTACCCAAATGAAATTAATATTGAAAAATTTAAAAAATATAAAAATCGGTTAACTGAAGCGGAAGCAAAATATTATCAAATGAATTTCGTAAATGTGATTCACCTCGGAAAACATGGAAAATAATAAATGAAAAAAATAAATAATGTTAAAACAAGAAATATTCCATCTCAGATTACAAGTCATGAAGGAGTTAAGATGGAAAACATGGAAAATAATAAATGAAAAAAATAAATAATGTTAAAACAAGAAATATTCCATCTCACATTACAAGTCATGAAGGAGTTAAGATAACTGATGAGAGAGGGATGGCGGAAGCATTTGCTGACCATTTTAGAAAAGTTGGACATGGTCTGGTGGACCAAATTTCTGCTGGAACCATAATCATAGAAAATATTTACCAAATAAAGTAGATCATACTATATTTATGTACCCTATCCGGTTCTCGGAATACCAAAAAGCCGTTACTAGTTTCAAAATGGATTTTCGACAGGGTGTGATGGTATATCGACTTCTCTGTTTAAAGAATTAGCTGGTGTACTTTTTCAGCCGCTTTTATATATTTTTAATTCTTGTATAAAAAATGGATGTTTCCCAATTTGTCTTAAAGTTGCTAAAATTTTACCTTTGTTTAAAAAGGGTGATAAAGATAACCCAAATAATTATTGGCCTATTACTACAATATCGCCTGTTTCTAAAGTTTTTGAAAAGATAATAAAAAGTAGATTTGTTTCATTTCTGGCAAAGAATAAGTTTTTTTCTCCTAATCAGTTTGGTTTCTTGAGTGGTAGATCAACAGAGCAAGCAGTAGCTGCTTTACGTCATTTCTTATCAGAGGTTATGGATGATAGTTATTTGCCGGCAACTATTTTTTTTTACATAAAAAAGCTTTTTATACAATATATAATGCAATTCTTTTTGACAATTTGGAAAATATAGGAATCCGTGGAATAGCTCTGGATTTAATGAGATCCTATTTATCTGAAAGAAGTTTTAAAGTCCAAGTTTCTGAAGAATCATCTCCTATTTTTCCGTTAGAAAGTATAGGAGTACCGCAGGGGTCCATATTGGGGCCGATACTTTTTTTGATATATTCCAAATTGCATGCCTTCAGGTGATGAGTTACCAATATTGTTTGCGGATGATACAGCAATTAGTTTGAAGGCGGGCAACGAGGAGGACCTACGATTGTCCCTGGAGACTGTTGCTTTGAATGTAAATTCTTGGTTTCATGCTAACCGATTAATACCTAATTTAGAGAAGTCGGAATTTATGGTTTTTGGGAGAAGTTTGAGGTCAGTGAAGCGTGTGTCATTTCAAATTATTAATATTGGAGCTTCCTCCATAAAAAGAGTAGATGTATTTAGATATTTAGGTATTTGTATTGATTCAACTCTGTCGTTTAAGGCGCATATTAGTAAACTTAAAGCAACAATGTCCAGGAATCTCGGTTGTTTGCATAGATTAAAGTTTCTATTTCCATACCAAATCATGAGAAATTTATATTTTTCATTAATTGAATGTTATTTCCAGCATTGCCCGAGCGTTTGGATGTTGACTTTCCCTTCACATTTACGAGGACTCCAAATTGTTAAAAAAAAAAATCAATAAGAATCCTGGACCATTTTTTAGCACACCCTAGGAAGACAGAAGAATTATCTGAAATTAAAACATATTTTCTATTTCTTGATATTCTTGATTTACAACAAATTTTTCACCTTAATTTGGGCATATGGTTTTTGAAAATCCAACATAAAAATAATTTTTTCCCATAGTATGAAACTTTTGGTTGAAAATAAACATTGCCATTTATGAAGAGCTAGAATTAAGTTTCTTTTTCCGTTTGTTTAAAATGAAAGATCAAGACTAAGTTTAAAATACCAACTTCCTCAGATTGCGAATTAATGTAAGTTATTTGAATTAGTAAGTGAATCACCATCACTATACATATATAAAAAGAAATTGAAAAAGATGGTCCTTTCAGCCTACAGTAGTGGGGATTGATTGTATTATTGATTTATTTATAAATTTCAAGTAAATCCCATCCCTATCTCCGTGAGTCGATAGTTAAGTTACGTTTTCTTCTTGTTATTTTTTTTCTTCTTTAAATTTATTTGAAAAATTGTTATGTTCTTATCAAATTTTCTTCTCTTTTTTGAAGCTATGTTAGCGGGAAATGTAATTCCTATTTTTTTTTTTATATAGGAGACATTACTAGATTCCTCTCTTCTCCTTTGTACAAAATTTATGTATGTGTTTTCGTTAAATAAAAGTCAAGTCAGGTCTCACTCTTTCAAATATGTAAAGAACTGTATTGCAAAGAATGATATAAGAAATAGCGATTGTAAACTATAGGTTATTTAGACTTGCAAAACGGAGTGGCGAGTCAACCATGCAATATTGAGGAATTCTCAACAAAAATTAACTGGAGGAAAGATAATTTTTAGAATTTCAAAAAGAAAACCTTAACTACGATTGTTGATATAGCATGCGAGGGCGGGGGGGGGGTGAGAGGAAAATAGGGGAAGAGACAGACATACTAGAAAAAAACAAGGTAGTCGGTATTCTTATTAATTTTTTAAGAACGATGTGGAACTACTTCAGCTATTAGCTGGGGCTGCCTATGGAGGTGGAGGAAGGAACGAGGGCTAGAGTGGTCTATTTGCTCTTGGAAGAATAGAATTTTCTGTCTCAGCAATAAATTACTTATTCTGAATTCTAGGTCAAAGAAGCTGAGGTGGCTTTAAAGGATATTGAAACTGAGATAAATAAGAAGAAATCTCAAATCATCACAGAGGAAGGAGCAGTCGAAGTTATTGAAGAAAAAATTTCAACTCTAACGCAGGAAGAAGCAGAAATAGTTACTCGAGGTAATGATGGTGCCAAGGAATCAGATGAACTGAAAAATAGAATCGTTCATTTACAGGTATGGTTTAATATCAGTGGAGTATGGGCTACGGCCTGAAGGGCGAGAGTAAACTATTCAAAATAAAATGTTTATTAATATCTTGAGTACTATCTCGAAAATATTTTCTACTTATCTGTTGCTAATGTTGAAGTGAAGCTACTGTTTAGCCCTGGTTTTATTGAATCCGGTGCCTTCTTCAGAAAGGCATCTTGACAGCAATAGGTTAGGGTACCCATTTATTCTCTCCCAGCAAAAGTCGAATGTGACGTCTAAAAAAGGAAAGGGTATATTAGATATTAAGTCTTACTAACATTTGCTGAGACCAGACATCAGAATTCAGAAATTTTTTTCTCACTCAGATTTCAGATAGGGTTATAATCTCCGAAAGGCATACTTGGAAAATTAACTATTTTACCAAGTTTTGTTATGATCTGACAATATTCTTCTCATATTTCTTATTAATGATTTAGGGACCCCTCACCCAGTTGGGTTTAATCAGATGGAAACTCCCAAAGGGCCAAACTCTGTCTCTAACTTCATACCTAAGTTTGATTGAGATCGAGCAACTTTTTCTGATACCTTACAACTTTTCAGGAATCCCTTTTACCGCAGATTTTTAAATAGGCAATGATCTCAAAAAGTATAATTAGTTCAAATAATTTTTCCTCCGGTTAAGTTTGACTGAGATTTGGTAGCCCAGTCGCGTTAAATTACTTGGGTAGCTAGGTTTTCAAAACCTTAAATTTTCATAGGCTTGGAAAGCGGGATTATGCTGGTTTTAACAAATGCATAACAATGCCCTTAAAAATTACTCTCCAACAAGTGTGGTTAAGACCCAATTATGCTTTCTAGTGGATGGCCTCATTGCAAGAATTTAGAAATTCTCCTCTTCGTATCCCCAACAGTTGTTGGATTTGGCCTGGACAGTCCAAAAGTAGAGCTATGGCACTAGTTTTTGCTTCTTATCAAGTTTGGTTCAAATAGGACAATCACTTCTCTTAGATCTGATGGAAACGAAAATCCTTAACCTGCTTCCTCTTCCGTTTTCTCCTCCTTTCATCTGAGGAGGGTCGAAGCTAGTCGTGTTTCTTTACTTCTGGGACTGATCATTATATGCATTCAAAACATTTCAGAGAATTTGATAAAAATTATAATTTTATAAATAGAATTTCATAGAATTTTCATAGTGCAACAAGCTTGATAAGGCTTACCGTATTTTGGCAATATTAAATAAATAAAAAAAGCTGAATTTTTGGTTCCCAGATTGACTTTTCCAGATATGTTTCCAAAAATCTAGAAGAAATGCACAATTATTGACGTGATAGTTCAAGTAACTAAATTTATGCGTAATCTACACGAGTCCGACATTAAATGATCTCCAAGAGGTTTGCTTTTGGATTTACGAGAATTTCCTTTTGATTCTTGTTTATAATGTTTAATAGACTGAAAATTAATTCTAAAATTAAGTTCTGAGAAACTTTTTATCTCAGTCTCATGATCCTTGTAAGCGGAATATATCAAAATTCCTTCTCTTACCGTTATTGAGTAATAGAGCCCTAATCACAGCTCAAAATTTTAACTACGAAAATAGTAGTGTTGCTTCACAACACAATTAGTGCTATCTAGTACAATTAGTACAGTAATAATACGGAAAAAAAATGCCTTAACCAGGAACAAATTGATAAAGTAATGCTTTCTTCAACATCCGGACCAGAAAAAATTGCTGAACAATATATCCAAAATCCCCACCCCTAACTCGTTGCCAAACTTGTTTTTTTCGTCGTTTTTGTTTATTAATTTTTTATTTTTTTGGAAAAAAATGAAATATCATGAAACTGGTGTTTGATATGTCTTTCTGTATCAGATTTAAAAACTGAAACGATATCTGATTTTAGTTTCTCTGAAATATAAAAAATAAATCAGAAATACTCTGTTTTTTAACAAAAATGAACAAATTTTAACTTTTTAGGTAAAAAAAAGCGTTCGATGGAAGTTTCTAGATCAGTTTTGAGTTGACAAACTAGGTTTTCTGAGATACTCCAAGATCTTTTTACTACCCATCCCCCCCAACCTTCCCAAAAACCCTTGATCTTCGCTTGATTTTTATAACAAAATCCATACCCATTAAACCCAAAATAAAACGACGGGGTAAAAATTGTTTGTAATAAAACGTAAGAAAAATACACATCTGATTGATCAAAGGAACAAAAATCACAGGGAAAATTAAATCACAGGCTTAAAGCTTATCCTCAGAAAGTTCATCTTCTGGACACATCGCGTTGTTGCACGAAACTCCTCTACATATTCGACAAGCTATGGTGCATTCCCGGCCGTTTTCTTGCAGGAGCATCTCTCACGGTTGCAACCATCAGATCGGCAAGAACACATCACAGTCTTTAGAAGATGAGGAGGAGCAGCTGGGAGATCCGTCATTTTGGCTCTAAAACTTCGTTTCCTTGAAGATTCCATCCCCAGCTTAGGGGGGTCTACCGTGTTCCCTAGCCAAATCTGAACCTGACTGTAGGCTCGAAACGAATGATACTTCGCTTCCATCATAGTCGGAGGCAGCTCTTGCGGGTGTACGAATGAGGTGGCAGTATTGACGTTTCTCTGGAAACCTTGGTTCCTGGCAGTGTCAAGACTTGGCAGATCCTGGCAGTTGTATAGTATCAGCAAAGCTTTCCCTCCAGCCGCAGCTATCTCATCATGAGATGCAGATTTTTTGGTAAACAGGGTACCGGTGTCTCTGAAACTCCAGCTGGATAACAATAGCTGAAGTGCTTTTCCTTTTCCGATGCCATAAATGTGTGATGTTTTGTCGCAACCCAGTATGGCGTGACAGAACGGCATCGTTCCGAGTCTACAGCCAGGTTCAGATTTGGCTAGGGAATACGGTTGACCCCCTAAGCTGGGTATGGAATCTTCAAGGCAACTAAGTTTAAGAGCCAAAAATGACGGATCTCCCCGCTGCTCCTCCTCATATTAGATGTTACTATACGAGTAGCAGAAAAATTAGGAGTAGATAGGCTGTTCCTTTTTGGTATAGGTCTTTAAATTTAATTAATTTTCTCCAAAGACAAAAACTTGATTGCTAAGAAAGAAAAACCTCAACAAATTGGCTTGTAAACATTTTTTCTACTTTGATCCAAAACAAAATCGGACCAAATATGTCCATATGCTGACATTGTTTTGCCGGATATCTGACTGTGAAAGTGAAATTCAAGCTTTCTAATTTCGTAAAGAGTGAGTCTAGCTTTATACCTACGCTAATTTAAAGCCGCTACGTTATAATACACAAATTGAACATGTCAGAGGAAAAACTGAAAAGCACGTTTATATGTCAAGATCTTAGATATCAAAGATTCCATTTTCTAACTATTTCTACGAATGAGAAAAGGAGGTGAACAGAAATGAAAGATTTAAAAGCAAATGAGATACTTTCAAAACGGATTAATTCAACTGATAGTTACTGTTTGTGCACGAGTCCCAGTTGTGCAAAAAAAGTCAAATAACGCCTTTTTAGTTTTATTTTTTTTTTTTTTTTTTTATTTAACAAACAAATTACATGAATAAATTATTTTCTAAACTGGCCGACGGGGAGCAGGGCTCGATGTGTCGGCCAAAAAAAAAAAAAAAAAAAAAATTTCCGAAATAGGAAATAAAACATATCAATAATGAAAAAAAAAAGACACACATGGTAGGAGATAACAGAGGAGGCCACCCCAGCGCGAGAACACCACAACAAAATTCATACTAAAATCCAAATTCACCAATCCCAACATCCAGGCAAAGAACAATTTTTGAAATATGTTTTTTCAAATAAAATCGGCTCTTGAATCTTGGGGACACATCTATTAAATTAAATGTATTTGCAATATGAGGGATCTGTTATCTGATTGAGAATCTAGCTCTTTCAAATTTAATTGGGGGAAGGCGATACTTCTTGGAGCGGATGTGGTGGGAAGAAGAAATGGGAGTCTCAATTATGCCCAGATCATGGAAATAATTTGCCGAAGATTGGATATCATAATACCACATTGCTGTATGCAGGTCTTTCAGTTGTTCGAGATTAAGTATATTGAGAAAAAGATATAAAGTTTGGGTTTCTGAAAGATTTTGAAGCCTCACTGGGCGATGAACAAAAGTACCCAGGATTCTAACCGCCTTATTTTGAATTATCTGAAGAGGTTGGAGATGGACCATAAATGTGTTGAGGTATATTACAGGGCAATATTTAAAATATAATTTAATTAGAGAATGATATAAAATTTTAAGGATGGAAAGAGAAAATACATGTTTCATTCTATGAAGACAACCTAAGTTATGGGCAAGTTTCAATCTCAAATAATCAGAATGCTTACGGAAAGATAAAAGCTCATCAAGAATAATCCCAAGGTAACGAAATGAATTTACTCTTTTTATCCTACTTTGATTTACAATTAACTCTTCTATGGTAATTTTATCTACTGCCCGCTGTGACCGCCGAAAAATCATGAATTCAGTTTTAGAAAAGTTCGGAGCCAGGTAGTTACATGCAAACCATTTATTCAAAGAATTCATTGCTGTCACCATTTTCTCAGCCAAGAAAGATGGGGTTTTAGCTTTTACTGTCACCGCCGTATCATCTGCAAAAATTACTGCTAAACTACTATCTTGGGGTAAACACCTCGAAAGGTCATTTGTATAAATCAAAAATAGTAATGGCCCTAATACTGATCCCTGGGGGACTCCAACATCATCAATAACAATATGGCTTGACAGGTGCCCATTTACCTCTACCTGAATTTTTCGACCATGCAAGTAACATTTTATTAGATCTAAGCCTTTACCTCTAATACCTGCATTATTAATTTTCTCCAATAAAATTTCATGGTTTAGCGTATCAAATGCTTTTTTGATATCATAGAAAAGAGTAGATACATGATTTTCATCATTTAATGAATCATTAATCTCCAAAATTAGCGCTGCAATAGCTTGTTCAGTAGAATGACCCGCCCTGAATCCAAACTGATTTTTAGTAGATAAATTCTTTTTATCAAAATACGAGACAATTCTTTTTTGAATAATATTTTCAATACCCTTAGATATGGGGGAAAGAATAGTTATTCGGTGATAGTTACCTATATCTGTCTTATCACCTTTCTTATGAATTGGAATAACTCGTGCAGATTTCCATACTTCCGGAAAGATCCCTGACGACATAGATGCATTTAAAATATGAAGCAACGGGACATGAATTACACATGCAAGTTCCTTCAGAATATTTGTGGATAGTCCATCTAGACCTAGAGAATTACCACTCTTTAGATTCATAATTACATTCTGGAACTCACCGAGAGTGACAGGGGCCAGGAACATACTGGAATTTTCGGATGGCGGGAGATATTCTTTATATGAATCAGATGGAGATTCAGGGGAATCCAGTTCAACGGTAGAACTAAGATGAGAAAAATAATGACAAAAATAATCTGCAAGAACATCCTTTCCCCTTCAACTCAACACCATTTTCATTTATGATCACTTCAGGGTGTAGATTTTTAATATTATTTCCAATTTTTTCCTTAATTAATTTCCATGTAGTCCTAGGTGAATCAGATTTTTTAAATACATTTTCATAATACATTTTTTCACTTGTTCTGAGAGTTTTAACTAGCAAATTTTTATAATTTTTGAATCGCTGTACATTATGAGCTGAGGGGTATTTCATTTTTATCTTATACAGTCTATTTTTTTCCTTGATAGATTTTAGAAGTGATGGACTTATCCAGGGTTGTTTGGGTGAGGTTCTTTTCCGGTGCGTAGTTTTAAATGGGCAATGAAGGTCCAAATTTTCATTCAAAATTCGATAAAATATATCTAAAGATATGTTGGGGTCATTCTCATTAATAACTTCACTCCATCCTACATCGCTAAGATTAGATTTCAATTCATTCATATTTACTTGTGAAAAGTTTCTCCTCTTCATATGATTTTCTTTATTGACTATCTTTTGCACTTTGAAGTCAGACATTAAAATACAATGGTCAGATGTATCCTCCATAACCACGAATGTAGCCTCACAAGGATAAGGTGCAAAAATGTTATCAATCAGAGAAGAAGAAGAATTTGTTATTCGTGTCGGAATAAAACATACTGGGTTCATACAATGAGAAAGGTTACACTCTAAAAACTGAAGGACATGTCGGTCAATTCCTTGCTGTCTAGATGGGAGACATCCCATTAAATCAATATTGAAGTCCCCAAGGATTAAAAATGGCATTCTGAGATTTGATATCACACTTAACGTATTTTCATAATTATCAATAAAATCTGGCTTATTTGATGAGGGAGGACGATAAATTACAGCAATTAAGAGTTTATCATTATTTGGTAGAAAACATTCAACAATACAACTTTAGAAAATCATTTCCGAATTCAAATATAAAAATTCTTCTTTCAGTCGTGCTGGAATATAATTTTTAACCAGTATTGCTAAACCACCTTGCTTTTGTTGGGTTCTACTTACGGGAAAAAATTGGAAATCACTAATATTAATTTTTTTTGCCGAAATTTCATCTAAAAATGTTTCACAAACTCCAAAAATATCAGTACCAGATTCAAATAAAAAGTTTTTTATTGCATCTTGCCAGCTCCTTCATCCACGGCAGTTCCAAAAAGATAGTCTCCTCATGTTTGGGTTTTCATGAACTATTTCATGAGAAAACAAATATTTATTTGGGGGGAATAAAAAATAATTTAAAAGTTCAATATTATCATGGGCTAGGGGCGTTTGGAATAAATTACTAAAAGGGGTTGAATTTCTTTCCAATTCCTCCAGCCTAGATGTTGGGATCTCGTGAACTTGACTAACCATTATCATGTACTGATCTCACGCCAAAGAGTACCCCCCCATGCCTCTCCCACAAAAAATTACAAACACTAAAACTCACACTAAATAGATTCTTAATCATAATAATAGCACCCAAATACATCAAACCGCCCAGAACCCACCACATTTTTTATTTCAACCCAAATAAATATCGAACACTTATACTCACATTATTTAACAAAAATAATCCACTATCATATCAACACAATCAGTCTTAAAAAAAAAAAAAAAAAAAAAAAAATCATGTATCCATATTAGCGATTTGACAACCATGTTTTCTTTCAAGGTAAGTAATTAGAGCGAAACCTTCACTAACTGTTAGTCGTTCATTCGTTCCATCTCGCCGCTTGATAACTAGGCAGGGGGGTACACCTTTCGACAACCAAGAGTCAATTCCAAAATCGTATAATTTTAATTTCACATGAAGCAACCTCTTTCGAACTTCACGAACAGATTTTGGCGCATCATCCGTCAGATATATTTTCTCGAATCCTCCAATTTTTTTGTTTTTCAGTTTCTTGGCGTTCTTCAAAATATCATTCCTGATTAACCTCGATGGCAATTCAAATTTCAAGAATTTGGCATTTTCCCTGAAATCCACCAACTTAACTGGGTTTGGGGCTGGGAGATCAAGGCCTTCAATAACAAGTTTAGACCGTAATTCCTGTGCTCTTATTTCATCTTGAACTTTTACATTCCACATCACTAAATGTTTATCATTTTCATTACTTTCCAATTTCATCATAGCAAGCGATATATTGTCGATATGTGATTTAAGTGCTATATTTTCCTCCGCCAACACAGATATTTGATTTTTAAAGCTTGCCGTCTCTAATTCAACATTCTGAACACGCGGTATCAGCCTCGCCAATTCTTTACTCGATTCAGAAACAGTTTCTTCCAATTTTTTTACATTATCTTCAATTGATTTGATGTTAGATTTGAATGATTCTAAGGTGGCAGTATTACCTTTAACTGTTTCTAATATCAAACTGATACTTCCAGCTAAAGCCTTTATAGAAACTCCATCACCTTGAATCGTTGCCGTAGACGCAGACAAGCTTAAAGATTCATCCATTTTCTTCTTTCTCTTTCCCATCCTTTAGAAACTTATCCAAGTTCAAATATCAAAGTTCATAAGTTCAGCTCAGAGCAGACTAATTTATCACGGTTAATATTAAATGTTCAACTACACCAATTCATTCACTTGTAATAGGTCCTGGCGCGAAGAGCTCTTACTCCGTTGAATGCATTCAGGTAACTCCACTGTAAGTTACTGTAACGAAATGTGTGATGTTCCGTGTAATCTTTAGGCTGTGTTACTAGCTTCTTTTTTTTCTTTTTTTTTACTGATTCTTGAATCTGGATTCTTTTCTTAATGATTCTGGAATATGGATTCTTTTATTACGGAATCTGGATTCTTTTCTTACTGATTCTGGAATCTTTTCTTACGGATTTTGGAATCTGGATTCTTTTATTAAGGATTGTGAAATCTGGATTCTTTTCTAACGGATTCTGGAATCTTTCAGCCGGAATTTTCTGAAGCCAAGGAGCAGCAGAGGGCAGCTAAAACTGAGTACAGCAAAGCCAAGGGGAATCTACATAGAAAAGACGCTGAAATTAAATCGCTTACAGATGAGATTCAACGTATCAGAGAGACGGATTTCTGTAGTATCATGAAAAAGAAGGAAGAGGATGAAAGAGAAATAATAGAATTAGATGTAATTAATTTCTTGTCACTTTAGGTATTGTAATGCATTTTTAACATTAAAACATGATTTTACATCTATGCAATAAAAATTATTAATAAATAAAGGTAATGACTGCGAGCGTCAAACTTAAAAAAATAGTAAGGCCAGGGAAAATTAACACATGGCTTTCATGGGATAACCTAACTTGAGGGGTCTTCTTATGGATATCAGAAGCCGAAAAGAGCTCTTATTAAGAATTTTTCCTTTCCAAGGTACGTCCTCAGTCAGAGTGAGCTATGTACAAACTTTAGTGAAGAAACCGTCTGTAGCCCACTTGGCCTTATCTCTAAAACAACGGATGTGTCTATATGTTAGGGTTATGAATTGCTTTAAGGCTATAGCTTTGAAAATATGTACAGTAACCTGAGTCACATCGGCTTATGAAAATCTGAATTTCACAATATAAGCCAACAAGCATAAATTTCAATCTAAAAAATAGATTGTTGGAGGAATTCTCACACTTATTTAGCCACTTTTGGTGCCTTTTCGAATATTTAAAAAGACATAGTCTTATTTATAAAATGAACATTTTTGGAAATAAAAAATATCTTCAGGTACAGTAAGAACGGTAAGAAGCTTTTTGCGGATTTAACTCAATACCTAATATTAGATTGATGCAGCTGGAAATTGTGCCGTAATATAAATGCTATTGCTGGTGCCTTATTTTGGTGACCTCTGGGTGTTCTTCAATTTAAAACCACCCGAAAGCATTTTCTCCAAATGGATTTCAGCCTGAAAATTTTAATATAATATTTTTAATGCATTTTGTATCGTTCCCCTCAGCGTTTTTTTGGAGGGGGGGGGGGATTGATTTTTTTTTGTTGGGGAGAGGGGTACCCTTCTACCTTCATGTGTGGGTGCCAAAGGCTAAAGCTGCCTACCTTAGCTAGCGAAGTGACCGGGAGGAGGTGGTTTCTGCTATATTTTTGAGGGCAGAAAGCCTTAGTCAGTCATTGGTGAAGGCCGAAGGCCCAAGCTGCCGACAAAAGCATGTGAATGGAGGTTACATCAGACTATGTTTGTTAGGTCCAAAGGTTTAAATAATCTTTCGATCACTGCTTTTACTTACAATTTATTATTCATCACAGTTCTATGCCCAAATTGTACAGTCTACCCATAATTCATAAGGGTAGTAAAACTCTCAGGCCAACTTTGCCAGCAACATAGTCCCCTGATCAAAGTTTGTTACTAAAAATGTTACTAAAAATCTGTTGAAACGTTTTATTTCAACGGTTAATTAAAAAAAAGAACCGTCATGTGAAAGAAAAGATTTTAATAGAAATGGAACATAAAACAATTCTAACTTAAAAACAATTATAATAATACAAAACAAAAGTGGAAAACAAAAAAACCTTCAACATTTCATAAATGAAAAAGTTTGCTAACTTTAATTTTTAAAATTTTTAAACTCAAAGTTCATCAGTAACTTTCACCAATAACGATTGGAATAGCTAGAGAATTTCACTAACCCTCGTTAGTAGCTATTTTGTGTTAGCAGAATTGCAATGGCTAGTAAAATTATTACTGACGTTTTTGTTTATTTGAGGGGGAAAGAATCCATGTCGATGCCCTGGGGTCAAGGGAGGCACAGAAGGATATAAGGTTTAAATTAAGCAAGGACGTATAGAAATAGGGCTTAGTAGGTAGTAGTACTTCATATTGTGTCATTTGTTGTCACAGATATCCATTTAAATGTGTTGATTACACCTCTGAGATATTTTAGATAATGATTAATCCTCGAGAGACCATTTTCTTTTGGACATTGGACATATATTTTATGATAGATTTTATTAAGCTATTTGAGGCATAGCTTTTTTGACTTTAATTGCAAGTTTAGTAGACAAATGGAAGGTATTCTTATGTGATAACTTATGGGGGGAACCCATAAGGACATTAGCTCATTTTCCAACACTGAGGTATTTGTAATACCTTCTCTTGAACGCGTGAAGGGCAGGATTTTCCGGCATTACCTCTGCCGGCAAGCTGTTCCATATGGCTACCGATCGTCGAACGAAACTAGTTTTCAGATATTCTTCGCGGGGAGTACCCTGATCAAGGTAGACCTGACGAGCTGTAATTCGGTGAGTTGATCGCAAAGGCTTTGCTCTGTCAGGAACGAGCTTCGATAGCTTCTCTGATGGAGGGTTATACATATACTTGAAGAAAACAGACATGAAAGCGACATCGAAGCGTTCCTAAATCAACTGTGGGGTTTTAGCTATCGTGTTACCAGAGGTTGCTCCACTAAGTGCTTGATTTTGAATCCGTTTGAGTGGAGCGATGCAACTTTTTGCTGCACCAGCGAAGAGAGGATATGCATATTCCATGACAAGTCTGATGTACGAAATGATTAGTGGTAGAATAGACTCATCAGGCAGGAGACTTTTGCATCTTTGGGTAACTCCTAGCTTCTTGGAGGAAGATGATCTAATTTTACTGAGATGCTCAGTCCCTGAGATATCCGAAGAAAAAATGTCTCCAAGTAGGCGTAGTAGATCAACTCGTATTATTGCCTTTCATTTGAAGACGAAGTCAGAATGAGCCCTCATATTATGCGCCTTAGAAATTAGGAGCTCTTTCGTTTTGACGCGTTAAAATTGACGAGCCACGCATCTGCCCACTTCTTAAGTCTCTCCATGTCAGCCTGAAGCTCTTCGTGGGGTTCGCTGGGACCCTCGTCCTTAGCAATTGATCTTTTTGTTGTCGTGTCATCAATTGATGAGGTTTCTTCACAAGGTTTTCCCCTGGGTTGCGTAGGTACAATAAGAAGAGTTTTGGCCCAAAAATAAATGATTGGATCACTCCTTAGAGGACTGGGTGTTATTTTTATATTAAGCCGTCGAGGACAACTTTCAATGAACAGTCGACCATCAACTCCATATGCTTTCAGTTTACAAAGAAGTCCCTGTGCCATGCACGATCAAAGATTTTTCAGATGTCAAAAGAGAGAAGACGAATACCGTGCCCCTGAGAAAGGAGCTCAAACCACTCTTGATACTGCGCAATCAGACAGTCTAATGTAAATCGTTTTCGGCGAAAACCGCATTGCGTGTCTGCCAACAACACATGGGAATCATGTATTGGTAAAGGGTCTTATTAATGACGCTTTTATAAACTTTACCTACGCAGGACGGCAGAATTATTGGACGATACGATCCTACATTAGTCAGGTGGATTCTGCCTTTAACACAGGGACCACATGAGCAATTTTCCAGGCTTTCGGGAATGATCCCGCTGCAAAGCATTTCCTGTAAAGAGAGGCGAGAGGATCAGAATGTTCAGGGGCAAATCTTTGAGGATGAGATTGGGAATATGAAGTGATATTTTTATTTAGTTTCATATCGTTTTATTAAAGATTGAGTGAGATATGTGGATAATTGTCTTATTATAATTTAGATTATGTTTGTAATTAAAACGGAACACCTATGGTATTATAATGGGAATATATATTTGTGTTCGCTAGTGACATTGTTGTCACTAAAATTAAGAACACTGTCTTATGAAAACTGTCTTAGGAACACTGTCTTATGACTAAAAGTAAGAACAGTCCAAAAAGTTTTCAAAATTTATTGCGCTAGTACATAAATAGTAGGCGTGGAACACCATAGACACTGCTTGTGTTATCATCAGGTAAATCAAACATGTGTACAAGTGTTTGTAGTGTTGCTTGCGAATATATAGCCATTCGAAAAACAGGTCGTTACTGAATGGGCTGGGAAGAGGTCATAAGGGAGTATTTAAAGAAAATTGGAATGTCATGGGAGGGGTTTAAAGAGTAAAGATTTGAATAAAGCGAGGTTGACTCTACGTAGGTGTGTTGACCTCGGCAGCGTGGAGCTTGTCTGTGAGTTATCAATAGTAGTATATGCTCGTTTTTGCCAATGACATTGTTCTTATGGCTAGAAGTAAGAACAACCTACAAAGTCTTAAACGTTTATGTCAAAAGTATATTAAATGAAGGGATGAAAAATAATTATACGAGTAAGACTTAGAAGGGTTAATAATGAGGAAGAAATTTTTAGTTTTTGATGTCTGGACCTTATAGAGGAACGGGACTACCTGGACTATAAGGCAAGAGGAGAACTATTTAGTATTCTAGTTGAAGAAAGGGTAAGGGTCGCCATTGCGACAATGTGGTGTTGAAAAGCGACGTACAAAATATGAAAATGTTTAAACAGGAATTCTGAACAAAAGTATTTCCGCTAGCTTATTGGGGTTTTAGGTTAGAGGGCGTGAGGATTCAGAGAAGATGGGGGGCGTTACAGTTCAGAGATTTTACTCGTATTTTTAGGGCTTGTTCACGGGCAGATAGATTAGTAATTAAAGTAGATTTTAGGCCCATTTTCTGTACACCAAAAGCAGTATGTCTACAGTTAATTAGGGATTCAATTGTAGAATCTTGGCCTTAATGAATTATTACAATTTTTAGAAGTTTTGGCTTGGAGGACGAATGCAATTAAGGTTTGGTTGCGGAAAATACTAGTGGTAGCGGACTGTATATTTTTGGTATTACCAGACTTGGATTTTTTTTCAGAATTTTTGATCCGAGAGAATCAGAATGAAGGTGAAGGTTTTGATGTGGAAAATAGCACTATTTCAGTGAAGACGGAAAATTTAATGCAATATTTGGTTTGAAAATGAAAGACGTGTACCGAAAAATATTTGAAACTATATTGTCGGGTTAAAGAGACTTGGGGAGAATCTATTGTTTTTAAGGGGAGTTCAAAAATGGAGGTTTTTAAGGTGGTGTGTAGAGAAAGGAAAAATATACTAGGAACGTTAGTAAAAACCAGGGCCAGTATTTTTGCCACAATATGTGGGTGATGCTCCCATCGTGATATTTAAATCTTATTATTCAACATTTTATGGGTATTAAGCTGAAGGAAGCTTAAAAGGCCATTAGCCTCGTGTATTTTCTTGGGGTGTACTCTAGGCATATTTTAAACTAATGAAAAATACTGTCTGAATGAAAAACCTTTCATACAATGTACTATAACGTCATTGGAATATTACCATATAACTTTTTTGCTCTTTAATTGCCTGTGAATCTGACGTTATTCGCATGAAAAACGTTTATTTTCAAATTTAGGGTCTAAATTATAGTCAGCCGAAAGATGCCGTCCTGCCCATGACCCACCAAAATATTGGCATGCCTCACGGGTAGGGTCCGCGCCCCACTTTGGGAATCACGGGTCTAAAGGGGCTTTAATTTTCTCACTTCAGAGTTCATCAATTAGAATAGCATATCTGATGCTATTTTTATTTATCAGCATCACCACTTAAGATTTCTTACAAGAAACAAAAAAAATCAAGTCAAAGGAATGGTCAACCTGTTTCTGCTCCTCGTGAATATAAATTTTTTCTAGACTAAACAAAATGCATATGAACAAGCTAAATCTGTAGCCGAAAATGATTTCAACCAATTTGATCATGCCAAAAAGCGAGCCGAAGATGAATCCAGTCAATACCTTCGGCTTATTCAAGAAATTGAGAAAAAGATCCGAAAAAGGACTGATGATATTCAACGCTGTACTGCTGAAAATGATGCAATTAACCTATTTGGTAGGGACCATGCATCGTTAGTTAAAGATATTCGGGCTCGTGGACTGCAAAATAAGATTAAAGGACCTATTGGTGCATATTTAAATGTTAAGAACCAGTCGTGGGCTCCTGCCATATCTTGTGCTTTAGGAGGTGAAGCAAATTTGACTTCTTACCTGGTTGACTCGGATAAAACTGCTCAGGCTTTACGCAAGATGATGGGGTAAGTCTCTTGCTTTTTCTTTTCTTTTTTAGGTGAAATCAAAACAAAAACTAATGACACTATGAATGATAGATTATTTCTAATAGTAGCGGTATTTGGTCAGATGACGATGTCATGAAAATGTATTAAGTAGAGGAAATGTTAATATTCCCATGAACTTTAATTATTTGTTTATTTAAAAGATAACTTATTTTTACCAAATATTAACTAATTAATGACTTTAATTAACGCAAAACTTTTATATTATATTGCTATTTTTGTGAATAACTTTTTCTCTTTAATAACGTCCAAGGATCACAGAGGTGAATAATGGGGAATTACAGTCCACTCCTCCGAAAGAAGACCAACAAAATATAATTTTTTTTTATGGAAAAACTGTTTTATTTTAACTAGCTCACATTGGAAACTGTTTTTTGGGCTCCTTCCCTTTTGAAAACTTTGCAGTTTTACGCAACCCACGGGACCGAGAGTAATATCAAGGCAAATTCCGTTTGTTCGTGGCACCGGCACCACTTCCTTAGACACCAGAGTCTTCTGTGTTCTGTGTCCTCCTTAAAAACATAATTTCTACGTGGAAATCAACTACGTAGAACAAAATGGTTGTCTCAAAATTTTAACTGGATGTGTTTGGGGAAATAGTGGGCGTGGAAGGGGTGTTAGTTGCCTTCCAATAACTTTTGACGCTTAAAAAGGGCACTAGAACTCTCGATTTCCAGTCGAATGAGCCCTCTTTGACGCCAGAGTCTTCTGTGCTCATCACACTTATGTTTTCTCCTTGTTTCCTCAGAGAACAATTCAGTGCTCAACAATATCTAAATTCAGAACAATTCAGTGCAAAACAATAATCTAAAATATGTTAAATCCTATTTAATATTTTCATGTTAAGCCTAAGTAAAGATTTCGAATAACCTTATAAATGGAAATTTTTAATAGTTAACGTATGTAGGTTATGTTATTTCAAAAGATATCCAAAGACGAATTCTATCTTTTGGTAATTTTTCTTATATAAACGTGTTGCGGGACCAACACGTTTTTTCCCCTACTTTCTGCTATGCTGTCTATTTCAGCTTACTGCAATGAAGAGGTAAGGGTCTAACCTCAGCATTTTTTCTTATGGAAAATTTGGACCTCTGGCCATATTGATGAATATGAGTATTTTGGAAAAATACGTATATTCCATGCCTGGTGCCAGAAAGAGGGGCTTCCCAGGGTTTTCGCTTGTCTTTGAGCTAGAACTTAGATTGTAGCAGCTGAAGTGGAGTTTCATAATCAAATTAAAAAAAGAATACTTTTTGAATTTGTTCAGCCTATCTTTCGTTACTTCAAACCACCTGTGTACTTTCATGTGGAAGGCTTTGTTTAAGCAAACAGGCAGTAGTTTTAAGTCGAAGCATCAATTGAAACATCTAAAGGTGTTAAGATGTGCAAAGGTTTCTCTCGGCCCTTTGCCAAAATGTTTTCTTCGAATAATAAATGGAAACTCTATGATGTAAACCGTCCGAAAGCGGTTCAGATCGTCTTTGAACCGCTCAGAGCGGTCCAGATCGTCTCCTGCTCGTCATTACGGTTGAATAATGACAGCTATTTTGATGTATGTGTGAAGGACTGGATTAAAGGAAGGGCAATGCATATGTATTTGAGAGAGAAAAAGGTTTTATTAAAAAAATTATAACACATCAAGGAGGCACAGTTGTGCCTCTATAAAGAGGCGACCCACCACAATGTTAAGCGATTTCAGGTCCTAGAGGTCGCAGAGAGACGGCGGTAATCGCATTTTGTAGCCCAAGCTCAAACTAAGAAACTTGCAAAATTTCATCCTCCTCCGACTTTATCTTCATGGGGTAAACTGGGCCGGAAGTTTGGACCCTCCCACCACAGCCCCCATTTAACGTTGTCCGATTGGGCTGAAATTTAGTAGTTAAGCTTTTCTAGGGCCCGGGAGCTTATCCTCGAAATTTCAGCTCAATCCGATCACTCCTTCCCTGTTTTCAAAACAAATATAGCCACTTAAAATTCATTTCTTTTTTTTTCTTAGCCATGCCTACAAGCCACAGTTGGCAACGGATCCGGTTGAATGAGGACTCATTCGAAGCAGAATTCAACCTGTTAGGGCCTTTTGATATTTTCAGACCGAAAAAATTATCCCCCGGATTTACATTTACGAAAAACCTTCTTTTCCTATATTAGCCCATGTTAATTTTTCCGACCACAACCCCCTTTAACGTTGTCTGATCGGGCTGAAATTTAGAGGATAATCTTTCCTAGGGCCTGGAAGCTTATCCTCGAAATTTCAGCTCAATCTGATCACTCCTTCCTTTCCAAAAACCGAATATCAAGTTTTTTGGGAATTTGCTTGCGTCGAAAATAGCTTCCATATACTAAAAAACAATTACTGTTGTGTCTGTATAGTCTAGCGGTTACATTCCGGACTTTCAGGCGGAAAACCGGGGTTCGATTCACCATCAGAACAATTTTTTTAATACTGAATTCAAACTTTAAAAAGAAACCCAGTTTCTTTTTTAAATTATTTGAAAAAAATTACGTTTTCTAAAGAGTTAAAGAGGCTGAGTTAAAAGGAGCAATAATAAGTAATAAACTGTACAAAAACGTGCAGAAATTATTTGAAAAAAACTACGTTTTCTAAAGAGTTAAAGAGGCTGAGTTACAAGGTCGAACCTTAAAACGTACAGGGATTAGGAGGCACAGTTGGGAGGCTGCCACCACCAAAACCCCCCGCTTTCGCAGCCTTTAAATAAAAAAAAAGTTTTTTAAACTGAAAGTAAGGAGCGACATTAAATCTTAAAACGAACAGAAATTATTCCGTATATGAAAGAGGCTGTGTCCTCCTCAACGCCTCGCTCTTTACGCTAAAGTTTTTATTGTTGAAAAAAAGAGTTGTGAGAAAGTCAAACTTTAGCGTAAAGAGCGAGGCGTTGAGGAGGGCACAGCCTCTTTCCTATACGGAATAATTTCTGTTCGTTTTAAGATTTAATGTCGCTCCTTACTTTCAGTTTAAAAACTTTTTATTTAAAGGCTGCGAAAGCGGGGGTTTGAGGCGGCGGCCCCCACTGTGCCTCTAATCCCTGTACGTTTTAAGGTTCGACTGTAACTCAGCCTCTTTAACTCTTTAGAAAACGTAGTTTTTTTCAAATAATTAACAACAAAACCCGAAGTTTATTAAACTTGTATGGGTACACATCACCCTTTACAAAACCCTACATACACAATTATTACAAGCCAGCCTTAGACCCCCCCCCCCAAAAAAAAGGACAAAAAATAATAATAAGAAAATAAATAAATAAAAATAAACGAAATAAATTAATTTCTAATAATTTCACGACCTAATTGGATACCGAAAAACGCAAAACTAAAAATCATTCATTCTGTTCTACCTCCTCGTCGCCCTCCCAAAAAAAAAGTGTCTCAATCACTTGAGAGAAAATTCGCCCAGCAAGGATTAAAACTCATATGTAGACAAACACTGTCCTTTTAATTTACTGCGAAATTCATTTAGCTCATCAATTGTTGAAATTGCCTGCGTTAATGGTTCCCATACCCGAGGACCAACATGTCTTATGGAAAAAACAGATCGCTTTGTAATAACCTGAGGTCGCCGAAATAGTGTTGATGTTCTAGTAGAGTAATTATGAAAATTAACACCACTTGTAAACATTTCCCTAAAACACTCAGGTAATAACGCGTGTGTATATTTGAACATAAAAAGAGCATTATAAAAACGGAATAATCCAGCCATCGGTAATATATTTACTTGATTATATCTATGTCTAACAGACATATTATGATTATCTCCAGTTAAAACACGTAGGGCATTATTTTGTAAACTTCTAAGGGGACGAAGGTGAATTAAAAACGTACTTGACCACACAAGACAACCATATAGAAGGTATGGGTGAACAAAAGAAAAATAAAGCAATCTCATAATGTCTTTTGGGAAAAAGTGCTTCAGTTTCCTCATCATCCCAACATTTCTGGCGACTTTGCCACTAACACATGAAATGTGCTCTTTGAAGTTAAGGCACTCATCAACAATCCTCATTAGATACTTTGTCGAAACTTCCCGAGGCAGAATATTTTCACCTAACTGTATTTTGTCAATCCAAGGGTAGTAATTGCTACTTCTCCCATACATTACAAAATGGGATTTTGCATGGTTTAGCTGAAGTCTGTTAACCCTCATCCATTTCTCAATGTTTAACATACCAGTCTGAAGATTATGAACTTTAATTCTTCTCTAGTTGCTAAACAAATGCATGCCTTTGCTTTTTTCTAATTGTGATATTAGAAGGTTTCCAATGGCAAGAAAAATAATGTTGAACTAAGAGAGATGTAATTTCCTTTAACACAAGCTAATCTTCCTTGAATCGTTTATTAATCCTTGAATTCTATAACGTCGTTTTCTTTTCTTCTATGTGGAAATTTGTTTATAAAAAATTATATGAGTACTTTAGGTTTTTTGATTGTTTTGTAAAATTGTAATTGTTAAAGATTCGGGTAAAAATAATAATAAGAACAGCTTCAAAATAAATAATGATATAGTTTTTTTCAGATATGTATAGACGGGGGTAACTATTTAGTTTAAATAATTATAGGAGGACTTGAGTTTTATGGATGTTATGGAAAAAGGGTACTTTTTAAATATTCGGGTAAACATACGACTAAGAAAAGCCTCACTATATCTAAGTCTATTGTGTTTTTTAGGTAATTTGTTGGGCGGGTTTAACTATTTAGTTTAAATAAATCTAGGAGGAATTGAGTTTTATGGATGTTATGTAAAAGTGGTACTTGTCAAATATTCGGGTAAACATACTACTAAGAAACTCTTCACTATATATAAGACTATCGTGTTTTTCCGAACTTTATAGGGCGGGGGTAAGTATTTAGTTTTAATAATTCTAGGAGGAATTGATTTTTGTGGGTGGTACGGAAAAATGGTACGTGTTGAATGTTTGGGTTAACATTCGACTATAAATAAGGCTATCGCGTCTTCCTGAACTTTCTGTTGGAGGCTTTTCTTGATAAAACATAGCCGTGACTATGTCAGATGGTTTTGTGGTGCAGTGAGTTTGTACTAGTAGTAGTGTTTTCGTGTTTTTTGCCAGCCATTCATACTATAAATTAAATGCAGTGTTACATTTTCTTGATAAAACATATAAGTGACTCAATCATATTGTTTTGTAGTGCAGTGAGTTGTTACTAATAGTAGTATTTTCGTGTTTTTTGTAAGCCATTCATACTATACCTTAATTGCATTCATATATTTTCTTGATAAAAAATATAAGTGACTACATAAAATGGTTTTTTTGTGCAGTGAGTTGTTACTAGTATTAGTATTTTCGTGTTTTTTGCAAGACATACAAACTATACCTTAAATCCATTCAGATATATTCTTGATAAAACACAGACGTGACTACATCAGATGTTTTTTTATTGAAGTTAGTTGTTAATAGTATTAGTATTTTCTTGTTTTTTCAAGACATTCATAATATACCTTAAATGCATTCAGATATTTTCTTGATAAAACACAGCCGTGACTACATCAGATGGTTTTGTAGTGCCGTGAGTTGTTACTAGTAGTAGGTTTTTCATGTTTTTGCAATACATTCATACTATACCTGAAATGCATTCAGATATTTTCTTGATAAAACATAGCCGTGACTACATCAGATGGTTTTGTAGTGCAGTGAGTTGTTACTAGTAGTAGTATTTTCGTGTTTTTTGCAAGCCATTCATACTAGACTTCACATGCAAGCCTTCTGGGGGAAAATGCAAAATTCCACATTTTCGTAGAGACTACTCTGGAAGCTCGAGACTTCCAGAGTAGAACCACTTAATATGCTGAATCTAATGGTGTGATTTTCATTTCACTTGCCTTTTTAGGGGTGTTTCCCTTATTTTCAAAAATCAAGAAAATTTTCTCAGGCTCATGGCGATTATACGAAATGGAAGGGGAAGATGTATACCCCTTTAACTTAAGTCAACACTATTGCACTCACTCTGATTTTACTGACATTTTGCAGCAGCATGCCTAAATTTCACTTCTGATATTTTTACACTTCTAAGGTAATTATAAAAAAATATTGGCTAAGCTGTTTTCAAAGGGAGAATCAGCATGGCAACGCTGACCATATTTTTAATCTCCGGATCAACATTGCCTGCTGATCCTTGCTTTGAGAAAAAATATCGGTACTGTTCTAATATCTGTAAAACACGTGAGAAGTGAAGTTTGGTTAATGTTAATGAAATAAACAAAATATGATGAAAATATAATTGTATGCACAAAATTTGTCTATGAATTTGCACATTGGGGGGGGGGGTGAGGGTAAATCAGAGAATATTTTAAAAAAGTAACCCAACCTAGGTGTCCCCATAACCCAAAACCCCCCAAAACTAGTTTAACTATTTACCATTGGGAGAAAAGCCTGAATACTTGTGTATACAGCACCAGATAGCGTCAGATCTATGCTTTTGTCGAGTGGATGCCTCGTGTGTTTTACTGATATTGTAACAGTACCAAAATATTCATTGAGAAAAAATCGGTTTAATTATACGGAACACACTCCATAAGTAGGCTAAAGCAGTAGGTTGATGGTAAAGCAGAGAATAATTTATAGACGTAACCCAGCCGATGGGTCCCCATACCCCTAACCCCAACAACACTAGTTTAACTACGTCCCAGTGGGATACACGCCTGAATCCTTGTATATACAGCACCAGACAGCGTCAGATCTTTGCTGTTGTCGAGTGGATGCCTCGTGTGTTTTACTGATATTGTCACGGTACCAAAATATTCATTGAGAAAAAATCGGGTTTAATTATACGGAACACACTCAAGAATTACGCTTAGGTTAGATCTCAGAGAACCGGTTTCATAGCTACAAAAACAAGTGACGGGTGATACAATGTATTGGACTTGGACAGAATGCATTCATTAGAGGGTGAAGGTGTTGGATAGGTTGGGGGCCCTGTAACTCTCCTTTACCCCCCCCCCCCACATTAATATGCAAATATATAGCCCAAATTGTATTATTATATAAACTAAAGGTTATATTTCATTAAGATTAACCTAACTTCACTTCTTGGGTGTATTCAGTATTATTAACAAGTACCAAAAATCTGCTTTCGAAAATAAACTATTTAATGTCCGATAGCAAAAAATCTTTTTGTCCCTTTTGAGTTTAAATCCCTATTAGTAAACCTTATAACATTGTGAACATACAACATAAGGTTTGTTTGTGAATCCACAAAAATAACAACTGTTATCAACTGTTAGCAACAGACAGCTTCGCAGAAAAATGACTTTTGCAAAGCAACTTGTGATAGCTTTTTCAGCAATAAATCTGATCTTATCAACTTGTTTACAGAAACTCCCCTAGTCGCTTTATTCATTATCCTGTTTCAACCTCCCTTATCAACAAATAAACAAGATAACATGCGTTTAAAGACACCGCTATCTATGTACACATTTTAAGATTTGTAGTGATTTTTGGGATACAGGCGAGGTAAATTATATTTAAGGGCTTGTCAGACATCTCACTTGGTAAACTATCATTAATTTTACGGGAATGTCTTTTCAGTCTACAGTTAATTACATTATTAATAAATAACATAGGATACCCATTTCCAAAAAGTATGTCCTTGATAAAGTTTAATTCTGCTGTGATGTGGGAATCAGAACAAATATTTGGGGCGCGATCGACGAGGGATATTACGACTGCTCTTTTAACTTGGGGGGGGGGGGTGGTTTGATGTAAAATGCAAATATCAATTATTTTGTGGTGGTTTTCTATAAATAGTAAAATTGAGTTTATCAAAGCTACGAATAACTAACACATCTAGGAATGGGATTTTATTTGCGATTTCAATTTCTAAGGTAAACTGTAAATTTCTATCGTATGTATTAAGGTGATCTAAAAAACCCTTAAGATCATTTTCCCCATAGTTCCAGAGTGAAATTACGTCATCCATGTACCGTCCCCAAAAGATATGTTTAAAAAAATACGAATCTAATGCCCAATTTTCAATATGTTCCACATAAATATTCGCCAGTAACCCGGAGAGGGGAGCGCCCATCGCTAAGCCCTTAATTTGCTGGTAAAAAGAATTACGGAATTGGAAATGCATTGAGTATTTGTTACAGAGTTTAACCAAGGTCATTAAGACATCACAATCTATTCCTGCTGCTGAAGCTTCTATTAAGTGACAACTTTCTTTGATTTTATTTTCTAATAACTGTTCAGATGCTGTGACATCAATATTTGTATACATTGAAACAATGTCAAAGCTACTTATAATTGTATTTTCTTAGATATTTACGTTTTTTAGTTTTTCAACTAAACATACAGAATTACATATATATGATTTTTGAGAGTAAAGCAAAGGTTTAAAGGCTGTACATAACCATTTCCCAATATTGGATGTGGGGGCTTTCGTACAAGCTACTATGGGCCTTAAAGGAATGCCTTGCTTATGTAATTTTGGTAGACCTTGCTTATAAAACTTTGGGCAAAAGCTACCAGGGGGGAAAAATTTATTGTATAGCTGCGGAGTAATTTTACCATTTTGTTTTAAACTTTTTAATTCATTTATAATTTTGTTTGCAAATTGATCAGTATGATCGTGGGTTGTAGTTCTATATGTTGTCTCGTCATTTAAATGAGAATAAATTTTTGTATCGTCATCTGTCGTATCCATGAAAACCAGGGAATTACTTTTATCTACTTTAGTTATAATAATGGATGAATCTTTACGGAGATTAGATAGTATTTTTAGGTCATACAAATTATCTGGTTTCTTATTGGCGGGAAAATTAATCTTTTTTTGATTGTTGTAAAGGGTATCTATAAGACTAGCCCTAACTTCATCTGGTTTGGGTATAGATGTATAAAATTTGTGTACAGAGAATTCTAGAGAGGAAATTAAATCTGCCACAGGGACATGTCTTGGAAGAAAAGAGAATTTTGGACCTTTTTCGAGAATTTGAATTTCCTTTGGTTCAAGCGTTCTAGAGGATAGATTAGCAACAGCCGGTCCAGGAGTGAATCTTGGAGTGTAAGTAGGGCTATTCCTCGAAAATTCATATCTGAGGTTTTCCAATTTCTTAACAAGTCGTTCCCTTGATAAATATTCCTTTTCGAGGAATAGCCCTACTTACACTCCAAGATTCACTCCTGGACCGGCTGTCGTTAATGAATTAAAAAGTTTAAAACAAAATGGTAAAATATATATATATATATATATATATATATATATATATATATATATATATATATATATATATATATATTTTTTTATATATATATATATATATATATATATATATATATATATATATATATATATATATATATATATATATATATATATATATATATATATATATATATATATATATATATATATATATATATATATATATATATATATATATATATATATATATATATATATAGATGAAGAAAGAGATTCAGAGGAATAAATTTAAAAAATCTTGTGAGTCAAAACTTTTCGTTCTTCTTATTAGCCTTAAAATCTTGTCTACGAGAACTAATGAGGTTGAGTCCAAATCTTTTCGACTTTAACTTTTAAACTTTTGATTTATTATGCCCTGAAGCATATAGGGTATATATAGAAAGGGTGGTTGTATAAACTTTGGAGGGTCATTGGATTCGTACTCAGGAGTTCTAGTGCCCTGTTTAAGACTCAGAGTAATTGGAGGGTGGATAGCCCCCCCCACACCTTGTATTTTACTTTATTAAAATGTCTCTGATAGAAATTTTGAGATGGCCATTTGTTGCTGTAGAAACTTCAAAAACAGCTCATTTGATTGGAAATTGAAAGGGTCAGTGCCCTTTTTAATAGTCAAAAGTGATTGGAGGGCAACTAATCCGCCTCCCTATCCCACTTTTTCCCCAAACACATCCCATCAAAATTATGAGTGCCCTATTTAGGATTCAGAGTGATTGGAGTGTGGATAACCCACCTCCTCCAGACCTTGTATTTTCCTATAATGCATCAGATACAAATTTTGAGATGGCCATGTGCTTATGCAGAAACTTTGAAACATGCTTATTCAATTGGAATTTGAAAGGGCTAGTGACCTTTTTATTTGTCAAAAGTGATTGAAGGGCAACAAGCCCCCACCCATCAATTCCCAAAACACATATAATCAAAATTTTGTGATAGCAATCATTGCTTACACTTGGTTCTTTTCTGCCCTGCTTTCACGGAAAAACAACCATTTTTCGTGCTCCGCTAAATTTCATCTGTTTTTAGCTGCAGGTTTATGCCTTATTATGTTTAAACAGAAGTGAACTACTTTTATTAGCTTCTAGAACTTAAAACCTCAAATATAAAGAGTGAGGTATTGAGGAAGAGGCAATACGTAATAATTTCTGTTTGTTTTAAGTTTTAGTGGTACTCCTTACTTTCAGTTGAAAAACTTGTTTTTCTTATTATACTTTTAATCGTTTTACATATAATGCCAGGAGATCTGGTGTCCCCTTTATGAAAAAATACCTCTCCCCACACAAAATCTCTATGGAAAGTTCCTCCCATGTTAAATACCCTCTATCCCATCATGAAAATTCACTCAGGAGAATTCCATTCTCGCTAAAAATTCCCGCGGGAAAATTTCTTGCGGACGATTCCGCCTGAAAAGTTATTCTTAGCAGTTTCTTTGAAAAAAAAAAAATATAATTTCGGATTGTTTTTCAGATCCTGTCGTAAAACCCTTCTTTGTGATAAGTTTTTCACAAGCTCTTTAGCTCATATTATTGTGTCGACAGTTCCCAAAGCATTGAAAAACATACCTGAGATAAACCCTGCCAGTTCCAGCTCAAGAGCATCTTAACAAGCTAATAGGCCACTTCAAAAATATCTTCCGACCATTCTTTCTAATAATACGTGGATTATTAGATAATATGTGGATAAGATGCTGAAAGTCCAAGCCAAACTCCGCTTTTACGGCAAAACTATTTTTACAAAATATTGTTAATATTTGAAATACTAAATTTTAATTGATTTAAATTAAATTGGTTTAAAATTAAATTAAAGTGTAATTAAATATGAGATTTTAAATTAAGTTAAAAATATTAGATGGTTTAAATCTTCAAACACATTTTTTTGGAATGCGATCGTTAGCCCTAAAAAGCTATACATAAATAGAATTTTTCATCCATTAAAAGGCTTGATGTATAAGTTTAGCCAGAGATGTACATGTGGATATAGGGAAGGACCAACTTCAAACGGAAAAAATCCTTTGATTGATTTTTTGTGCAGAAGTCCCTTAGCCCCAGGCCTTACGATTGTAAGTTTCAAACTAATTAAGGAAAACAAGCCTTTGGGCCAAATAATCCTCTCCCCCTTCCCATGGAAAAGGGGTTTTGAGTCTTTTTGACCCAGAAAATAATGCATTAAAGTTATACATAATTGGACTCCCCAGATTGTGCCTCCTTTTTTCGACTATAATAAATACCTGCAAATAATCATTATCAATGATTATCTTAACGCAAAGCTTAAGATCATCTTAACTAACTAGTAGACGGCTTTAAAAAGTATCTTCCGACTATTCTTTCCAACAATATGTGGATTAAAGCCGTGCTGGCTAAGTAGACATGCGCTGAGAATTCTTTTTCCAAGGGGCACGGGTTCGATCCCTGCCGTGGCCAGTCATTTGGTTTGGGACGCCGGGCAGCGTTGTGACTCTGTAAGGTAAGCCAGAGTCGACCCGGCTCTAAATGGGTACCTGGAGAAATCTGGGAAAGGTAAGCAGGAAGGGTGTGCGAACGCACAGGATGGCTGCTCCCCCCCCTATTGCACTTCCTAGCTGAAGGCCCACGAAAGGGATCTCCGCACCCCCGGTTTGGACCTTAAGTGTCTAGTGCTGTCATACTTACTACTTACTTACTTACTATGTGGATAAAAGACTCTTTTATTGAAAAATGGAAAAGGAAGAATTGTTTAGATTTAGTGAAAAAGTAACAGAACAGAAGGTGAACTTTAGGTTAAAAAAAAACATTTTAGGACTCACTCTAGGGTCTTAAAAGACCCAACTAATAGACGATGACTCTCAAGATCCAACTCGTGCCACCTCTTTTTTCTGGTATAATAAATATCTGTAAAAAATCAAATTTCACATAATTTACGGCCCTTGGTGCCAACGGGGGGTTGTGATATCCTTGGAAGCATATTTATTCATATTTTCTACTACAGATGCGGATGTAAAAAAAGGTTCAAGGACTGTGACTGGTTAATCTCCAACCAATTTTGAATTTTAAAAAAGACACTAAAACTGTCAATTTCCGATTATATTAACATCCTTCGACTTTTATACACCCACGAGTGGGAGGGATTGAGGAGGGGACAGCCTCTTCCTATACGAGACAAATTCTGTTCGTTTCATGGTTCAAAGTTGCTCTCTACTTTCGCATGACAATACTTCTAACTGTTCTTAAATAGCTGAAAAGGCAGTCATGTTTTGTTTTGGTTGTCTATGAGCCCTGAACTCTTAAGTATCGTTCACTAGGCAAATAAATCAAACATTTTTTAAAGATATTGTCTGGAAATGACGTGCGTAGCTAAGTAAATCAAAAGAGGCTATGCACGTCAGCCATTTCTTTTTTTTTATGCACGTCTCATTAATTTTTTTTCATTTTAGGCAAATATTCAACACCAGACATCATAGTGAAGAACTCTATGGCAATTGTTTGGCTTGTCTAATCCATTATATTGTGACAGTAAAAACAGGGATTACAATTTTGAAATTTTTTTCTGCATAAGCTCTCTTTATTGGCTAGAAATGACAACTGTAATCTATTTGAAACTAAATTTGTAGTTTTAACTAAGCACTGAATTCTTCTTGTGGACGGTAATTTCCTAGACATTGATTTCTGGCCAGACACGTATCTAGACACGCATGTGAACGCCACTTAAGCTTTTATGTATCAAGTGTCACCTGACAACGCTGTTACGAACGCGTTACTGGTATCTTAGTTGGCAGCGTGACAGAAGCTTTTTCTAGGATTTAAAGCTCGATTTTAATTAAGCAAGAACCCTATATTCCCAGTATTTCAACTGCGGGCCTTCTTTAGAATGCTGTACCTTCATTGCAGCTTTAATATGAAATTAACTACCAAAATCTACTGAAATCAAGGAGGCACACTTGTGCCTCTATAAAGAGGCGACCCACCACAATGTTAAGCGATTTCAGGTCCTAGAGGTCGCAGAGAGACGGCGGTAATCGCATTTTGTAGCCCAACCTCAAACTAAGAAACTTGCAAAATTTCATCCTCCGCCGACTTTATCTTCATGGGGTAAACTGGGCCGGAAGTTTGAACCCTCCCACCACATCCCCCCTTTAACGTTGTCCGATTGGGCTGAAATTTAGAGGTTAAGCTTTCCTAGGGTCCGGGAGCTTATCCTAGAAATTTCAGCTCAAACCGATCACTCCTTCTCTGTTTTCAAAAAAACAAATAGAGCCACTTAAAGTTCATCATCTCTTTTTTTTTTCTTAGCCGCACCTACAAGCTACCGTTGGCACCGGATCTAATTGAATGAGGACTCATTCAAAGCAGAATTCGACCTGTTAGGGCCTTTTGATATTTTCAGACCGAAATTATCCCCCGAATTTACATTTACGACAAACCTCGTTTTCCTATATTAGCCCATGTTAATTTTTCCCACCACAACCCCCCTTTAACGTTGTCTGATCGGGCTGAAATTTAGAGGATAAGCTTTCCTGGGGCCTGGGAGCTTATCCTCGAAATTCTATTTTCAATTGGTCGGGTTATCAGAGTGGGCGGAGTTTAGAAATATTAAAATGCGGGCGATAAAAGAACTCCAGTCTTCTAGAATTGCAGAAGAGTGAACAAGCCTTCTCTCTTTGAACTTTCTATTAAAAGATATAGGAATAAAATAGTAGGAATTACCTGGTGAGTTTATCTTTATGTAAATTTTCTTAATATTTGAAGCTGTCATTTATATAATATTGGGGTATTATTCAAAAGATAAAAACAATACCTCCATCCAATTCAACTTGGTTTGATTATGCCCAGGGGAGTACACTACAAACATCAGAATCATCTTTAGAGGACAAATTATATTATGGGAAGATGTTTTTGAAATCCCCCTTCCCCCAAAACTCCAAATTTTCAAAAATTCTACTTTAGAAGCTTTATAAATATTTTCAAATCACTAAAAGATAGAGCGCTACAAATATCGGAATCGACTTCAGAGGAGAAATTATGTTATGGGAAGATGTTTTTGAAATCCCCCTTCCCCCAAACACAAAATTTTCCAAAATTTTATTTTCAAAGTTTTTTTTAATATTTCTAAAGCTCTAAGACATAGAGCGCTACAAACATCAGAATAAACTTTAGAGGATAATTTATGTTATGGGAAGATGTTTTTTATGTCATGGGAAGATGTTTTTGAAATACCCATTACCCAATGAAATTTTGACAAAACAACATTTTACCTTAACTTTCAGTTATCAGTTTCTTTTTCTCTGGCTTTAGTTCTGAAAATGCAATTTAAGTTATTTGAGCAGAATTTTAAGCCATATCAATGTTTTATTTCCGAAATTTAGGAAATCTATTTGCATATATATTAAAACCTTATAAGTTGGGAATGAGCAAAGTTTTGAAGCTGAAAACATTTTTGTTGTAATTCATTTAAACAGAAGATCTATTTTGCAAGGTTCCATTGCTATAACTCACAAATATATACTATAAAGCAGTTATATCAAAGTTTTAGAAATCCCCCTTACCATTCATCCCATTCCCCCTTCATACTCTAAAATCTGCTTGATAATTTGAAATTTGAAAAGCCTTATTTTCCACGGGGGTATTCTTTTTTGGGGGGGGGGAGGGGGATTTTCCGTGAGGGTATTTCCCGTGGGGGGGGGGGGTATTTTCTGCGGGGAGGTATTTTCCGGGGGATTTTCCGGCGGGTATTCGCCAAGAACCACAAATTTGATGGTATGAGTTTTATTAAAATCTTTTACTTTTAGGGGTTGTTTCCCCCTTTTACGAAACTCAGACAAATTTGTTAGACAGGCAATTTATCAACCAGATTTTAGAGTATTATTCCGGTGCAAAACATTGCAACGAAATGGTCAGCTTAGATTAGTATAAGCAGGGGCACAGCGAGCAGGGTGCTTACCACTGCCACCGCCCACCCCATCCCCCGCTATCAAATCTCCTTTCAACTAAGCTTTGCACCCTCGAAAGCAAATTTTTATATAAGTTCCAACATTTTTTATATATTTTAAATCACGGATGTAAAAAAGAAAAGCAATATTTTTCAACATTATAGGATTAAGCTATTTGAATATGTTTTATGTGGTTACCCAACTCAAAATGTTAAGGGGTTTCCAAAAAAAAAATAATCAAAACGAATATAGATTATTAGGTAATTGTGCATTATAAATAACCCACCGCTATATACTGTACAATGAAACC
Organism: Artemia sp. Qi Xiang Cuo; assembly: GCF_049724085.1. NCBI lineage: Eukaryota > Metazoa > Arthropoda > Branchiopoda > Anostraca > Artemiidae > Artemia > Artemia sp. Qi Xiang Cuo. Next base: position 350,470 of record NW_028300380.1, read on the forward strand.
AGAAAAACGGGTTTTTGTTAGACAAAAGGATTGCTCAGCATGATTTCTCATTGAATTGACAAGATTTAAACTGTTGTTTTTTTTGGTTCAGGGAGGGACAAAGGTACCTAGGCTAAGTTATGTATTTAATATATGCTATGATTTACCCCCCCACCCCCTAATGTGCCACTATATAACCCACAAATTTATACAAAATATTATATTATAATAAAATTTGATTTTACTTCATTATCATTAAACAAACTTAACTTATTTCGTGTATAGTGGTGGATTATTTATAATACACAAGTACCGAATAATCTATAGTCAAATATTTACTTCTTCCCCATCTCTCCCCCGCCCGCTTTACACTTTAATAACGTCTCGTAACTTCAAGAATGAAGATTGCTACACTAAACTATTTGGACAAAAACATTTGAATTGCTTTAAGAACAAATGGGGTTAGATACCGTAAATTGCCAAATTTTCTGTTAGAACGTTTTAAACATTAATTAGTAAACAATACCCATAAAAAACAAATTAGTTGGGGTTATAAAGCTCCGATATATATTTCATGAAATGGTGCATTCTCGAGGAGATTGAATATTTTTTTTGAAATAGTGCTCTGCCAGATATCCTTCCATCTGTTCTTCTCTTCTGCCATATCTGGGTATATTGTCTCGAACGTCACGCCAGTGTCTTTCGATGTTTTGTGTGTGAGCACCTGTTGCAGGGTCAACAAAATATGCTGTGGTTGACGCGTAAATGCTGATAGACCTGGCTAGCCAGGCAATCGTAGGCCCTCCAACAGTCGCTGATAATTGTTGTCCCTGGCAGGATTCGGTTTTGGATAATTCCTAACAACGCGGCACTACTTCTATCCGGCACAGAAACCATGAATGAATTACCAGTTCCTCGCTCTATTCCACCAAATACCCATTTACCCTTGACAATCCGACCACTATTATATTTATGCTTCCCAAATTGGGCTTCATCTATATCAACAATGACTCCTTCTCCTCCCAAAGGAGCAAAGTTTGAATGACATATGTACATACAAACCTCTCTGCAGAACTGGCTCCAATCCACAAAGGTTTGTTTACAACAAGTAACATTGTTGATCATGAAATCCTCCCTTGGAGGCGGTATTTGAAGCCAAATCCTCAAAAAACGGATAGTTTCTAGCTCAGAAAGGTGTGAACGAGCCATCCATGTTTTGTCATAGATCGATTTTGAAAAAGTACACTTAACCTGAGAATATTCACGGCCACCTCGGATAGGTATAAGCCTAGACTTCTGGCAACGGAACGAATTTCTATATTTTACGCAAATCTGGCCACAAATATCGCAATTCCTGCTTCTCAATAACATGCCATGGTTATAATACAACTCTAAGACTGACTCAACAGTTGAAAATTGAACGATACCACCACAGAAATTTATTTCAAAAAAATTGCAAGACATATCTCAGTAATTTTCATTTACAGACTAAAGCTGTAACTCATAATATCTATTGCGGCTTTAATTGCTTGTTTCATTGTTAAACGGCGGGAATAGTCGAACAAAGATAACAGTGAATTAGGTTATAAATATATTGGAAAGATAGGTCAACTTAGTATGCGTTTTTCCTGCATTTGAAATAGTCGCTTCTTAACAGATGTAAATATCCTAGTCGATTCTGATGTTTTTAACACTCTATCTATTAGTGCTTTAGAAATATTTTCAAAGCTTCTAAACTAGAATTTTGGAAAATTTTGAGTTTGGGGGGAAGGAGTATTTCAAAAACATCTTCCCATAATATAATGTGTCCTCTAAAGCTGATTGTGATGTTTGTAGCGCTCTATGTATTAGTGCTTTACAAATATTTTAAAAGCTCCTAAAGTAGAATTTTTGAAAATTTCGCGTTTAGGGGGAAGGGGGATTTTAAAAACCTCTTCCAGTGATATACAGTGTCCTCTTACGTGGATTCTGATGTTTTAACACTCTATCTATTAGTGCTTTAGAAATATTTTAAAAGCTTCTAAACTAGAATTTTGGAAAATTTTGTTTTTAGCACTATCTCTTAGTGCTTTAGAAATATTTTAAAAGCTTCTAAAGTAGAATTTTGGAAAATTTTGAGGTTGGGGGGAAGGAGGATTTAAAAAACCTCGTCCCGTAATATAACGTGTCCTCTGAAGTCCATTCTGATGTTTTAGCACTATGTTTTAGCGCTTTAGAAATATTTAAAAAGCTCCTAAAGTAGAATTTTAGAAAATTTTGAGTTTGGGGGGAAGGGGGATTTCAAAAACATCTTCCCATAACATAATTTATCCTCTAAAGTTGATTCTGATGTTTGTAGCGCTCTATGTCTTAGCGCTTTAGAAATATTTAAAAAAACTTTGAAAGTAAAATTTTTTAAAATTTTGAGTTTGGGGGAAGGGGGATTTCAAAAACATCTTCACTTAACATAATTTGTCCTTTGAAGTCGATTCCGATATTTTTATCACCCTATCTATTAGTGCGTTTGAAATATTTAAAAAGCTTCTAAAGTAGAATTTCGGAAAATTTTGAGTTTGGGGGGGAGAGGGATTTCAAAAACAACTTCCCGTAACAATATTTGTCTTCTGAAGTCGATTCTGATGTTTTTAGGACTCTATCTATTAATGCTTTAGAAATATTTCTAAAGTAGAATTTTGGAAAATTTTGAGTTTGGGGGGAAGGTGGATTTGAAAAACCTCTTCCTGTGATATAACGTTTCCTCTGACGTCTAGTTTGTTGTTTGTAACACTCTTAAGTTTAGCTCTGTAGAATTATTTTAAATTCTCCTAAAGTAGAATTTTTAAAAATTTTTAGTTTGGGGGGCAGGGGGATTTTAAAATCATCTTCCTGTTATATAAAGTGTCCTCTGTAGTTGAGTCTGTTGTTTTTAACACTCTATCTCTTAGTGCTTTAGAAATATTTTAAAAGCTTCTAAAGTAGAATTTTGGAAAATTTTGAGTTTGGGGGAAGGGGGATTTCAAAAACATCGTCCCGTGATATAATGTGTCCTGAAGTTGATTCTGATGTTTTTAGTACTCTATCTTTTAGTACTTTAGAAATATTTTAAAAACTTCTAAAGTAGAATTTTAGAAAATTTTAAGTTTGGATGGCAGGGGACTTTCAAAAACATCTTCCCATGACATAATTTATATAATGCACATTCTTATTTTTGAGAAAAGAAAGAGCTATTGTCGCCCTCTTTTTGGGTGAGTACATATAGTATATAGTATATTTGTTGAAGGGTGACCCAAGTCAGAAAGCCAGCGTTGACTAAGTAAATAGCGATCGTTCTCCCATGAGTTGTTTTCCGCCCTCAACCACTTTTTATAGAAAGTGACTGCTAGCTTTGTATTGACAGATCTTCTGACACTGATATCCAGCAGAGAATACAGAGGCACAGACATTCTTTGCTTACCTTCGGAAACCCGAGCGAAAGTTCAAATTTAAATGGTACTAGTCTACGCCGTACCAGTGGCAGATCCAGAAGAGGGGCAAGGGGGGTGCGTGCCCCCCTAGCGTAGTCTAAAGTAGTGTAATTTACTAAATTAACTCAAGTTTGCGTTAATTAAACTTGCTCTGAACGCAAGTTTATCAGATCAATCTCTTTTGACCCCCCCCCCTAAATTTTTTTTCCGATCAACCTATTTTGCGCCCCCTAAAAAAAATGCGGGATCCGTCCCTGCACCGTACTCATCTACAGATGCAAAATGGGGTCTGTCAATGTGGTCTACAGCATAAGGTGTCTGAGAATACTTGTCTTCGAAGAATATTAAATAAAAAAGAAAAGTTTTTATAACTCAAAGTAAGGAGTGACGTTAAAACTTAAAACAAACAGAAATTATTCCGTATATGAAAGGGGCTGCCCCCTCTTCAACCCCTCGCTCTTTATGCTAAAGTTTGACTGTCTCACAACTTTTTTTTTTAAAACAATAAAAAACTTTTGAAAAAAAGCCATTTATGAGTATTTAAGGACAGTTAACATGAGTAGGGCTCAAAACCCCTAAGCCTTCCCAAGGCCAGAACATAATTTGCACTTTACTGAAAAAAAATACAAATGAACGTGCATTGTCAGTTTAATATACTTCTACTGATATTTAGTTATCAAAATGTTAATATTATTTCATTAAATATTAAATTTAAAAAATGAAAAGCAAATATTATTTGAATTAACCTATCCGCGCAATAATGGGACAGATGACTGAATTGTATCTTATTTCCAAGCCAGGTTGAGGTTGTCCTCTTCACTAGACCGGTGATCTTCTTTTGTCTGTATTCCTTATGCTAAGTAAGTTCAAACGAGAAAAAACTTAGCTTTTTTAAGCGTCTTAAGTAGTATTAAGAGAATAAATAATATTAAAAAAACAGAAAAATCCTTATATACATGATAAAAAATTTATGGCCTTTAGTCCGTATATGAAAGAGGCTGTCCCCTTCTCAACGCCTCACTCAAGTTATAAAAGTGAAAACATTTAAAAGTTTTTTCAGTAAAGTACAAATTATATTCTGGCTCTTAGAAATCATAGGGTTTAGAACCCTATAAAGATTAATTTCTGCTCATTTTGAGATTGACTTATTTTAATTTCTGTTTGTTTTGGGTTTCATTTACTTATTAATACTGATTTGTTATTAGATTCTTTTAAGCAGGAACATATTAGTCTTAATATATTAGTTATAATGCTTGCTTTTCTTTAATAATAATAAATTTCACTTCTACAAATTATCAAAGAGGCACACTTGTGCCTCTATAAAGAGGCGACCCACCACAATGTTAAGCGATTTCAGGTCCTAGAGGTCGCAGAGAGACGGCGGTAATCGCATTTTGTAGCCCAAGCTCAAACTAAGAAACTTGCAAAACTTCATCCTCCTCCGACTTTATCTTCATGGGGTAAACTGGGCCGGAAGTTTCGACCCTCCCACCACAGCCTCCCTTTAACGTTGTCCAATTGGGCTGAAATTTAGAGGTTAAGCTTATCTAGGGCCTGGGAACTTATCCTCGAAATTTCAGCTCAATCTGATCACTCCTTCCCTGTTTTCAAAAAACCAAATATAGCCACTTAAAATTCATCATCTCTTTTTTTTCTTAGCCACGCCTACAGGCCACAGTTGGCAACGGATCTGGTTGAATGAGGACTCATTCGAAGCAGAATTCAACCTGTTAGGGCCTTTTGATATTTTCAGACCGAAAAAATTATCCCCCGAATTTACATTTACGAAAAACCTCGTTTTCCTATATTAGCCCATGTTAATTTTTCCCACCACAACCCCCCTTTAACGTTGTCTGATCGGGCTGAAATTTAGAAGATAAGTTTTCCTGGGGCCTAGGAGCTTGTCCTCGAAATTTCAGCTCAATCTGACCACTCCTTGCCAAAAACAATGTTTTCCAAAAACCAAATATCAAGTTTTTTGGGAATTTGCTTGCGTCGAAAATAGCTTCCATATACTAAAAAACAATTACCATTGTATCTGTATTGTCCAGCGGTTTATACTTCAGACTTTCAGGCGGAAAACTCGGGTTCGATTCACCATTAGAGCGAATTTTTATATACTGATTTTAGACTTTGAAATGAGACTCAGTTTTTTTTTAAATTATTTTAAAAAAATTACGTTTTCTAAAGAGTTAAAGAGGCTGAGTTACAAGGTCGACCCTTAAAACGTACAGGGATTAGGAGGCACCCTGTACGACGTGATTTGAGTATTCAGGAATTAAAAGCCTTAACACAAGAATGTTCAAGAGCGGGAGGTTTGGGGGGCGGCAGCCCCCAACTTTAACTCCTGACACGATGAGCTAACAGTTAGTCAAGCAATAATAAGTAATAAACTGTACAAAAACGTGCAGAAATTATTTGAAAAAAACTACGTTTTCTAAAGAGTTAAAGAGGCTGAGTTACAAGGTCGAACCTTAAAACGTACAGGGATTAGGAGGCACAGTTGGGGGGCTACCGCCCCCAAACCCCTCGCTTTCGCAGCCTTTATATATAAAAAAAATTTCTTTAAACTGAAAGTAAGGAGCGACATTAAAACTTAAAACGAACAGAAATTATTCCGTATATAAAAGAGGCTGTGCCCTCCTCAACGCCTCGCTCTTTACGCTAAAGTTTTTATTGTTTAAAAAGAGTTGTGAGAAAGTCAAACTTTAGGGTAAAGAGCGAGGCGTTGAGGAGGGCACAACCTCTTTCATATACGGAATAATTTCTGTTCGTTTTAAGTTTTAATGTCGCTCCTTACTTTCAGTTTAAAGAATTTTTTTTATATTTAAAGGCTGCGAAAGCGGGGGGTTTGGGGGGCGGTAGCCCCCCCATCTGTGCCTCCTAATCCCTGTACGTTTTAAGGTTCGACCTTGTAACTCAGCCTCTTTAACTCTTTAGAAAACGTAGTTTTTTTCAAATAATATGAACAAGAATTGATCTTTGATTGTGAATTAATAATTATTGAATTTTGATTTATAATGAAATAACCATAACTATTAGCTAAAAGTTCTCTTCTTTAATAATAAAATCTTAGTTTTTCTCCTACCTGTGTTGTCTTGTATATTTTATTACGATGATTAGGATTTTGTCAAGATATCTCTCTCACTTGGTTCATTTCGTATATTCGAGGCTTATTTAGGGGTACTCGGGTCTCATGGCTGAGTTTGGACATCGAGTCATCACCCTGAGAACCCCCCCCCCACACCAGAAGAAAGATCACGGATGCGTGTTTATTTTTTTTTCCCATGGGTAATCGTATTTACTCAGTGGTCCAAGAATATCGTAGGAGGACTCATTGGAAAGGAAATCAAAAGTTCTAGTGCGCTTTTTAAGTGATAAAAAAATGGAGGTAACTAGGCCCCTCCCACGCTCATTTTTTCTCAGTCACCCAATTAAAATTTTGAGATAGCCATTTTGTTCAGCATAGTCAAAACTCTAATAAATATGTCATTTAGGATGACTTAATCCCCCACAGTTCCCAGGGGAAGGGCTGCAAGTTATGAACTTTGCCCATTGCTTACATATTGTATTGGTTATTGGGGAGTTTACCGACATTTTCAGGAAGGATTTTTTTTTCTGGTGGGGGGGATGGAGAAGGGTGTTACTCGGGAGAATCTCCGTGGAGGATCTTTCTTTGGGGTAAGGGACATTTCTATGAAGGGGGTGCCAGATTTCGAAGCATTATTTAAAAAACGATCAGAAATTAAAATTTAAAAAAAACAAAGTTTTTTCAACTGATAGTAAGAAGCAACAGTAGAACTTAAAACGAACAGAAATTATTACGTATAGGGGGGGGGGGGTCTCCCCCAAGTCAATACCTCGCTCTTTACGCTACAGTTTTTTTAGTGCTTTCAAAAGAGCTATCTATTCTAATTAAACGGCCTTTGTGATTCAGGGGTTTGTAAATTAATTTTTTTTTTTTACTTTTAACATAAAGAGCGTGGTATTGACTAAGGGGGAACCCCCTCATACGTAATAACATACGTAATAAAAAAACAAGCGATACGGTTCAATAGTAATCGAAACTTTTAAAAGCGGAATTTTGATGTCAATAAATGTATCAAAAGAATGGGCTTATAATGTTGATTATAAATATAAATTTTATTAAGTTTAGTATTACTCATCAAAGGCTACGAGCCTGAGAAAATTTACCCTGATTTTTTAAAGAGGGGGGAACATCCCCTACAAGTGAAAGAATTTTAATGAAATCCCACCGTCAGATTCAGCATATCAGATAACCCTATTAAAGAGGTTTCAAGCTCATATCTGCAAAAATATGCAACTTTGTATTTTTGCCAGTAGAAAAATATACGAATATAGAAGTTCGTTACGTAAGTTAATTTGTAAATTACGTCAGAACCAAATTTAGAGACAGCCATTTAGCAAAAGAAAAGTAAATTTTGTATGCAAATTTTGTGTACTTATTCAATGACGGTGAGCCAAAATAAAAGCTGCATTAACTATAAAACGATCAGAAATTAAATAAAAAAAACAAGTTTTTTAAACTGAAAGTAAGGAGTGACATTAAAACTTTAAACGAACAGAAATTATTCCGTATATGAAAGGGGCTGTCCCCTCCTCAACGCCTCGCTCTTTACGCTAAAGTTTGACTGTCTCACAACTTTATTTTTTAAAACAATAAAAAAACTTCAGCGTAAAGAGCGAGACGTTGAGGAGGGGACAGCCCCTTTCATATACGGAATAATTTCTGTTCTTTTAAAGTTTTAATGTCACTCCTTACTTTCAGTTAAAAAAACTTGTTTTTTTTTATTTAATAACATAAAAAAACGAACATAATTTCTGTTCGTTTTAAGTTTTAATGTCGCTCCTTGCTTTCAGTTAAAAAAACTTGTTTTTTTATTTAATTTCTGAACGTTTTTGAATTAATACAGCTTTGATTTTGGCTCACCGTACATGAATAATTAAAACGAAATCTGCATACTAATTTTACTTTTTTTGGCTAAATGGCTTTCTCGAAATTTTTCTCTGATTTAACTTACGAATTAACTTACGTAGCGAACTTCTATATTTGTATATTTTTATTACGTATATTAGGGAGTTCACCTCCTAGTCAGCACCTTAATTTCTTCGCTAAAATTCTAATCTTGTTCTGATTCCTTCAGAATGACCCCTTACTCACAAAGGCTGTAGATTAGCACAAATGGGTGTGATAAAAGTACAAAAAAAAAACTTAACCGCAAGGACCGAGGTAAAGGCTGAGGGCGAACACAATCATATACGTAATAATTTCTGTTCTTTTTAAGTTTTGATGTTGCTGCGTACTTTCAGTTGAAAAAATAGTTTTTTTTAAATTTAATTTCTGATCGTGTTTTTAAATAATGCTGGGAAATCCGGCGCCCCTTCATAGCAATATCTCTTCCCCCATGAAAACTTTCGCTATGGAAAGATCCTCCCACGTAACCCCCGATCCACCCCTCCCCCGTAACTACCAGAAAAAATCCCCCTGAAAACTTCTGTATACTTCCCAATAACCAATACTATATGTAAACATTGGGCAAAGTTCATAACTTGCAGACCTTCCCCTGGGGACTTAGGGGAAATAATCATCCTCAAAGACATAGTTATTATATTTTTCAGCTATGAAGAAAAAAATGGCTATCTCAAAATTTTGATTGGATGACTTTGGGAAAAAATGAGCTTGGGAGGGGGCCTAGTTGCCCTCCATTTTTATGGTCACTTAAAGAGTACAAGAACCTTTAATTTCCATTCTAATGAGCCCTCCCGTGATATTCTAGGAACACTTGGTCGATACGATCACCCCTGAAAAAAAAGCAAATAAAAACGCATCCGTGATTTTTTTCTGGCAAAAAAAATACAAAATTCCCCATTTTTTAGATAGGAGCTTGAAACTTCTATAGTAGGTTTTTCTGATACGCTGAATCTGATGGTGTGATTTTCAATTAAGTTCTATGAATTTGTTTCCGCTTTTTTTCCGAAATAAGGCAAATTTCCTCGGGCGCGTAACTTTTATCGGTAAGACTAAACGTGATGAAACTTATATGTTTGAAATCAGCATAAATTTATGATTCTTTTGATCTATCTATTGGTATCAAAATTCTATTTTTTAGAGTTTCGGTTACTATTGAGCCGTTTACTGAGTCGGTTACTTACAGTTCGTTACGACGAACTGTTTGATTATTTCAGTTAACATGGGCTAGAGGTCGTTCTTTACTATAAACTAGACTACAGCTACAGCTGCAACCATGATGTTATGACCACTCTACACAGCCATTCACACCTTTCAGCTATGTAATTCTCTTCATGATCGTCTTTTGCTAGGTTGCAATCTACCGCTTTAATCCGGCTACTCCCTCTATTGTCAGACAAGGTTTAGGAAGAGCAGAACTTTTGAAAGTTCTATAGGTGTCACTACATTGGGGTATGCCAGATTATGGCATGGCGCGCTCATATTGCCTGGGTAATGAAATTTAAGCGCCGAAACCCATTTAGGCAATGAGTTTTCATCTGATGAGCCCCTATATGTGGTGATCACCTTAAGAATATAATGTTTTTGTAGATTTAAGGTGCTATAGCTTGGTTTCGGAACATTGACGTATACTTATTGATGCTGATTTTTGCTCTATTTTGGACTTGATTTTCGGATTGTCGAATTGGTTATATTGTTTTGTCCTGGGGAACTGGATGGATGAGTAGGGTCTAGACCTTGTTCAAGTGCTCATTTATTTCAGTTACTAAAGTGGGAAGACAGTTTTTTTTTTTTTTTTTTTTTTTTTTTTTTTTTTTTTTTTTTTTTTTAGCCAAGTAATTTACCGTAATACACTACAGAATAGATGGGAAGGCAAGCATCAACTAATGTTTCCAAGAAAATTCTTGTCCCGTCAGCAAGGAAATGCAATGAAGGGGGGGGGGTAGTCAGGCATTTTTATAAATAATTCCTGGTCACCTGTGCTCCTCATTAAATATCGGCATATTTTTGGTACTTCATAGTCCTCCTTAATGTAA
>NW_028300380.1:361417-434260 GCF_049724085.1 Artemia sp. Qi Xiang Cuo
CATGTATCATTCATAGTAATAGGTGACTGACCCTGGTAACCCAATGTACCGGTTAAACTACACACATATCCATGCCTCAGGCTTGTGAAAGTGAATGTGTATTTTCAATGCATTGGGGCTTTACTACTTATATATATATATATATATATATATATATATATATATATATATATATATATATATATATATATATATATATATATATATATATATATATATATATATATATATATATATATATATATATATATATATATATATATATATATATATATATCGTAGATAATTTCCGGAGACCACACTGCCTTTCCATGACGATAAATAAAAGTTCAAATAGGGATAAAATCCTTTTAATAGACGAGTCAGTGATGATAACAGTGATAGAAATTCACAAAAATACCAGATATTTCGGTCACATATACAGTGACCGTCATCAGTAGTAAAACTCATGGATATACGAGTTTTACTACTGATGACGGTCCTCTTGTATGTGACCGAGGCTATCTGGTATTTTTGTGACGTTTCTATCATGTTATCATCATCACTGTCTATTAAAGGATTTTATCCTATTTGGACTTTATACTATATATATATATATATATATATATATATATATATATATATATATATATATATATATATATATATATATATATATATATATATATATATATATATATATATATATACATAAGCCCGCCGTATGCCGAGTACCGGGACCCAGTCTCGAAATTGGCTATATATTTTAATTTTTAAGCTTGCATATTGACATTTCTCGCCACAAAAGCGATCTAAATAGGCCAAAACTTTAAGAAATAATTTATATTTTCCCAGGGTGGTTGTATCGAACCTATGGAGACGGCAAACATCAAGAAGAGGTTCACATTGTCTGCATTTAGAATACAAGCGACATTGAGAATCCATATACGTATAAAAGCCTTCCGACGTAGCCTGCGGGGGACCAGCAGCAAAGGCGACAGGCTCCCTGTAATATCTCCTCAAACAGACAATAATTTCATATTTATTTATATATGTAAAAATAATCTCGAAAATGGCTCCATATTTTTTAGAAAAATTGTGTCCTGGGATTTTATGGCCTGAAAAAACGAACTAGATAGGTCAAAAGTAGTAACCCATTTTAAGGATCAGGCGCACCCATAGCCAATATTTAAGCGTCCCTTTTTCAAGCGCCTCCATAGGAAGATTTCAAGTGTATCCCTGTTTCAAACGGCCAACAGGTGTTAGTTAAGTGATAGTAGGAAACTAAGAGATGCAGGTGCATGTTACGTCACACGGAATGTTTATGTTTGGGAAGACACACCCCCTGATTCCTACGACGGCCCTGTTTTAAACGGAACCGCAATACAACCTGTCACGAGAGCAGGTGATGGTTACGCCATATGGAAAACTAAGAGACGCAGGTGCATGTTACACAATGTGGAATATATGCATTTGTGTGTTACCCCATAGGGAAACTAAGAGACTCAGGTGCATGTTACATTATAGGGTATGTTTACATTTCCTTGCTACACCATAGAGAAACTAAGAGATGCAGGTGCATGTTACATTATAGGGAGTGTTTACATTTGTTTGTTACGCCATAGGGAGACTAAGAGACGCAGGTACATGTTACATTATAGGGAATATTTACGTTTGCTTGTTACGCCATAGGGAAACTAAGAGAAGCAGGTGCATGTTACATTATAGGGAATGCTTACATTTGCATTATAGGGAATGCTTACATTTGCTTGTTATGTCACAGGGAACGTTTACTTTTGGTTTTTGTTTAAAAGGGAATGTTTCCTAAGAGATGCAAATATTACGTCACAGGAAATGTTTACTCGAATACTTTCTACATGATAGCCATTAGCACGCAATAAGAATCCCCATGTTCCACTCGATTAAATGATTCCCAGTCCTTTTCTGCATCAGAGCACAAGCGTCCCCAAAGCTATTGATTTTGCATTATTAAAAACACCTGCCTTTTTCCGCAATGTTCTAATGCCAAGTTAAGTTACATATCATGTGTTATGTAGCATTGCCATTAGATTTTTCATTGCGTAAATTATTACGCATTGAAGTTTTAATCCTAGATCAGTCAATCTAAAAAGACACAGACTTTTGTAAATAAAAGTTTTATTAATAAGAAAACAGATTTACACGCTTTATTAAAACATAAAAAAGCAGTTAAAAACACAATAAACGAAAAGCAAAACGTGAAAACGGCATATAAAGGATAAAAAATACAGGCAAAAAAGAACCATGTGTTAAAAAAAGCTACGAACCGTAGCAATCGTTTCCGAAGAATGAGTTGATATTGGAGGTAAATTTAAGCCCAATTAAGTTACATTGAGAGCTTTTGACGAGAAACCCCAAATTTCCTTAGGCCATGACTGTACACCCCGGTTGACAAGCGCACATTTGAATAATATTTTCTCAACGAAATTCAAACAATCTCGCTAGAGGTAAATTTAAGCACTATTAAGATATTTTTGAGTCCTTTTAATGAAAATATAACGTTTATTTGGGGATAGGTTATGCACCCCCCGGTTGACAAGCTCACATTTGAATAAAATTTTCTCTTCAAATTTCACATAAAATCGCTAGAGGTAAATTTAGACCCTATTATATATTTTTGAGGTCTTTTAATGAAAATAACACATTTCTTTAACTGCTTGTTAGATTTCCGTCACCACACCACAAAAACATTCAATCAACACCTCTCAGCTTATCTTTAAGCTGTAGAACATTTTAGTCCAAGCAATTCACGCCACCGTGACAATATGTGGCTGCAACTGTGACAATCCTATGATACAAATTATCATTTCTAATACATTTCCACAAATTTTCTGATAATAATATGATTTAAATCCATTGATTTATGTTTTTGCAAGCAAACCCTATCGTGATGTCCTCCAAAACACCTCATACCACCACGGCATTACACACCTGCCCCCCTGCCATCCACGTGGCATCAGTCATCACCCACTAGGACATTTACAACCTTTTACCCACAAAAAAAGCTTATAAATCTAAAATTGAACACTGTCAACCGCCAACAGATTACTCTTCTTACCATCCAATTCTGTTTTTTTTGCAATATTAGCGATATTTTTGAGTATATTCTTTTACCTAGTCTAACTAAAAATATTTCTTTCTTTAGTGAAAATCAACTTGTTTTTAGATCTGCTGTGGGATGCTGACAAGCTCATCGTGCCCTTTCTTCTATTCTACTTTCTAATCCTTCTAAGGGTAAAGGCGTATATTTCTGCACACTTGATCTTTCAAAGGCTTTTGACTCTGTTGTTCATAACCAGCTTTTCTTTTCTTTGGCTTCTTCTGATGCTAATTTTCGGTTATTTACCTTCTTTTGTTTGGTATTCCAATTCTTATCTCCGCCTGAAATCTTCTCCAGAAACAACTATTAAAGTGATTGGAGGCGTAAGGCAGGGAGGTGTTTTATCACCAACACTTTTCAAAATTTGTATTTCCGCTGTTCTGGAAAAGATCTCAGGCACCTTTTTTCTGGTTCTGCTGATATTCCTTACATTGGCTTTGCTGATGACATTCTGTTGATTAGTCGTACTAAATCTGCTCTTTCTGTGATGTTTCTTTAGTTTCTCAGTCTTTCCTAAAAATTGGTCTATCCCTGAACCTTGAAAAGTGTGAATTCTTATATTACAATCTTTCTTCGTCTACTCCTCTTGTATGTAATGAATTTTCTGTACTTTCTCTCTTCATTTCGGTGGCTTGGTATTACTGTTTCGAATTCTCTAGCTCTTTTCCGTAAACAGATTGTTGCTGATGCGGTAAGAAAAAATCAGCTCTGTTATTCAAAAATTGTAGCAAACCGTGGAAAATATAACAGAAGAGCTTTTGGGTGCTTAATCTCGACTTTTTCTTATTATTCTGTACTTTATTTTTCGAATTTCATTCTGTTCTTAAGCAAAAGAATTTGAAAAAGATCAAAGTTACATACTTCAAATTTTGCAAATTTCTTCTTTTTCTGCCACCATGGACTAGAAATAGGTATCTAGTAGAAAATTATATGTTACGGATGTAACTCAAAAGCTCGTTGACCTACACAAAAAGCTTTCTACAGATGTATTTTGTAAAATTGGCCCTGGACATGGTCTTTTAGAGTTTTTTTTTAGTAATTAATTGCTAGTGTTTTGTTGAGACTCTTTTTTTCTTTTTTTATTATTATTGTGTTTATGCTCCACTTGTACTTATTGTTCTCTTGTAGTTGTGGGTAATAAATGATTGAATTCAATTGAACTGTTTTTATTTGAACTGCGGAACTTAGCATTTCATTGATAGATTGTGATAATCGTAGCCAAATAACATCACTTAGAATTTAAAAAATTTCTTGAATGAGCCTTCCCCCTATTTCCAATGGTCTTATAAAAATTGGCTGCATGTTGGCACCCTACAACACCCGTCTTGGCATCCAGAATACCCAAATAGATATATTTTTATTTTTTGTTGATATTATTTTCTGTCAATTTCCAACCTGTGCCACACTGTTCTCTGGAACCCTCTGACACCTCCTCATCCTTCCCAGGGCATTTTCGAACATATTTTGTTAAAAATCTTGCATTTAATCCATCACTTCATGTTTTCATAACCCAACCCACCATAATACACCATGCCAATTCACACCACCGTTCCACACTATTACTGACCCTCTGGCACCCTCTAGCATCCATTTAGGATTCCTAAGACATTTTCCAGATATTTTCTTGTTAAAAATCACGCTAAAAAAAGATTAAGAAATGAACGATTAATAAATGAAATTAAAGAAAAAAGAAGTATATGGTTAGGAGACATGCAACAGTAAGTATCAGAGTAAGTCAAAAATGATAGTGGAGAATTAAAAATTGTGCGATTAGAAGAAAAGTGACAGTGAGAATCAGACCGGTTCAAAAATAAAAGTAAAGAAGAAAGAAATGGGTTAGAACAACAACCTTGATGTACTTTTTAAACCGCAATGAATCTGATGAAGAACGCCTCGCACATCTTTTATATTATTGGGATCTCACGTAACATAATGGATCTCTTGAAAGAAATATTGTGATAAACAAACAACTATGCCAAAGGGTACAAGAAAATACAATAAGTGGTGGATTGTGTAAACCAGCCTGCTGCTTCACTGAGAAAACAGTCTCCAAACATGCAGCTCATTTTCACTGGGCCAGATCGTATCGATTACAGACGATTCAACACTCCTGCAAGTAAAGAAGGATGCCTGTGCTTATTCTTAATGCTGACCATAGTTTTCCGTAAAATGAAATTGTTGTAAGACAACGTGGCAAAATTGTTTCTGTTTCCCTATAGGACGAAGCACCCATGTTACTCAAATACAGTTTACAATATATATATATATATATATATATATATATATATATATATATATATATATATATATATATATATATATATATATATATATATATATATATATATATATATATATATATATATATATATATATATATATATATATATATATATATATATATATATATATATATATATATATATATATATATAAGTTGTTACCGTCTATTGCAAATCTAAGCTTCCCGTTTGAAGGGAGAATTCTAGTTGCTGGAGGTGAATTTCGACAGAGTTGACCAGTTCAACCTCCAAGCAACGGCAGCGAAACACATGAATTATCAATAAAAAAAGAATTCTTCGTAAGTATTTCAAACTTTTTTCCTTTGAAAAAAATATGTGGATCGATACTGAACGAGAAGCAGTTGTAAAGTACATAATGGACCTGGAAAACGGAAATATTCCTGTTTTATAAAATTCCTTTATAGTTTTAATTTCGAACAAAAATTCTTGTGAGTGACTTTATATTCATGGGCACATTTTGGGAGAACAAATTACTTCAATTCCACAGAGGAGGGATCATATCGTTTCCCAGAATTGTATGAAATAGTGAAAATCCAAAATGAAAAAGAAAAAATATCCAGGTAGAAGATTTGCAATAACGAGCTCAAAACGAATTAAAACAAAAGTGAAGAGCTAAGACACTTGCTGTTAGAAGAAAAACAATAGTGAGAGTCAGACAGTACCAAAAACAAAAGTGAAGAAAAAAAAATACTTCTGGTTAGAAGAAATACGACAACAAGAATCGAGACGAATGTGAAGAACGCAGAATTTTGTGGTCACAAGACATACGACAACGAGAATCAGAACAAACTTGAAATGAAAGTAAAGCATATAGAATTATGCTGTTAGAAGACATGTGACAGTGAGTATAGGAATGAGTCAAAATGAAATTGAATAAGAAATATTTTTAAAATTAGAAGACAAGCGACAGTGAGAATCGCAACGAGTCAAAATGAAAGTAAAGAAGAAAGAAATATTTAAAAACAAGAACCTTGATGTAATTTTTAGACCGTGACGAAGCCGATGAAGAACGCCTCGCATGTTTTTTAAAGTATGGGATCGCTCGAATCATAATGGATCTCTTGAAGGAAATTTTGCGAGACACATACAACTATGCCAAAGGTTACAATAAAATGACACCTAATTTATGGTATCACGTCGAAAATACCAAGTGTAATTAATCTATTTAAAAAAATTTAAGTATTTTCATTATTCCCAGAAGACAAATGAACAACCTAGACCATCAAATGCGTCAAGACCAATCCAAACAGCTAAGGTAAAGGGTATCGGAAAAGTGTCTGAAGCAATTATAAACGAATATAAAGAAAAAAAATATGGTGCTACTATACTTGCGGCAACGACACCTAAAACAAGGCTAAAATGGAAGTGACGAAAGGGGTCTAGTTGCCCTCTGATCACTTCTGACTCTTTGGAAGGAACTAGAACTTTTAATTTTCGATCAAATAAGCCTCCTCTAGAGTTTATACGACCACAACTTCTATACAGAACCTGATATGCTCCTGAGGCATAACTTACAACCCTTGATCCAGGCTCTGGGGATTGTTTCAAACCAAAAGCCATTGTTCTATGACCCTTGGTCTATTTTGAACTAATTGGCCATCTCAAAATTTAGATTGGATGCAGTTGGGAAAAAGGGAGATTGGAGGAGGGCTATTTGCCCACTTATCGCTTTCGACTCCTTAAAAAAATGAACTTCAAATTTCCAATCAAATGAGCCTGCTCCAAAGTTTATCCGGCCACCTTTCCATAGAAATCTTCGGACAATGAGTATCTCAAATTTTCAATTAGATGCATTTGGGGAAAATAGGGCGTGGGGGCCCATTGTCCTCTTATCACTTTGGCTCTTGAAACAGGGAACTAGGACTATCAATTTTCAATCGAATGTTGCTAAATCTTCTAAATTTTTTACGACTATTCCCTTCCATAAGACACTATATGCCTCCGAGGAAAAACTTGCAACGCTTGACCCCAGGCTTTGCGGAACTATGTTAACTATAACAAAGGTATTGTTATAGTATATATGGACTATTTTGAACAAAACGGCTATCTTAAAATTTAGAACGAATTCATTTTGGAAAAAAAGGTTGGGTGGGGGATGATTGCCCTCCGATAATTTTTGACACTTAAAATGGAACTGCAGCTTTCGATTTCTAATCAAATAAGCCCACTCTTGTTTATATGACCACCCCTTCCATAAAAATCCTACATGCCACCGGGGCATAACTTATAAGTAGTTTTGCTATAACAGTTACAACAGGGCCCATAGGGCTTACTATTTTCTTCCTTAGCGGTTTAAGATCATGAAGAAGGTATAACGATGACTCCACTAGTTTGCCATCTACATGACTAAAGTCATAGATGGCATTATTGTTAACTATAAATATAGATGGTGACATGTTTTTTTCCCAACGTACGTTTTTTAGCTTCTAAGCTGCTTTCCATTAATTTTATGAAATTTGTGTTTGATGTAGGAATCGAACGTGAGACCAATCATTTCCTATGGTAAAAGGACGACGCATTACTCGCCTGAGCAAACAAGTCATTGAAAATATTTTAACTTTAGAATACATTCTAAAGCTTCAATGTATTGTTTCCGGGACGTTGGCCTACTGATTATAAGCGTCACAATATCGTAACAAGTTATTTGCACAATCGATTTCTCAGTTGTGTTTTTGGTAAGCGTTATCAGTGATCTGCTTCCGGGCACCATTTTTGGCATCGTCCTGAAAATATACATAACACTGTGCTTTGAGATGTATACTGGACAGATAAATTTTTTAATTGTTAATGAAACATGTTTCTATCTCCAAAAATTGTAATACGTCCGATCACACTCATTGAATTTACACTTACACTATGTTATATGTGTTTATGAATCATATATCATCTTTGGTTTTAAAAGCACCCTTTCCTACTACCCATTCTTGAATTATTGAATTCAATCCGTGAAATACTTTCTAACTTAGAACCTGTAGAGACGGTAAAGAGCAATATGAAAACTAAAAAGTATATAACAACAACCTCCGGATAGTTTGCGATCTTAGCCCTTGGGGCGAATCTTAGTCATTTTTTATTCTTAACAATTTTTTTTCTTAGAGCAAAAAAAGACAGATTTTTTGAACTTTTTTATGTCTTAAACTGACATGCAATCTGGTCAACATGGTTTTTAGATTTTTTCTCATGCGGGTGCCCCACTGGTACTCTAAGGTTGTTCGTCGACAATACTTGGTTTATTCTATGTTTTCGATCATTATTGATTGTGCACTGGAAGGATAAAAGTCTTATTTTAAAAAAAGTAAAGATGAGTTAGTTCGAGAAAGTGAGTCTACAAGATAGAGTAGTCGTAGAATTGAATGCTGACAAGGACAAATATTCGAATTGCGAAACAAGCACTGATGGTGCAATTCATTGGAGATGTATGGGAGCGTTGTTGTGGCAGTAAGATATTGAACTTCTTTGGACTATCGAAAAAATTCAAGTGTCATAATGTTTGTTATGCCAGAGTCAAACTTCCAGAGATGATAGTGCTTAAATATAATGCAAGCCTAAAACTAATAGATAATGATGAGGGCCAAATTCTTGCTTGTCGCGAGGGTAACACACTACCAGTTGATACATCATGTCAACATTTTTGTGGTATTACCATTCAGCGAAACTTAAAAGCAAGATGAGCGTAATCCAGCATCAATGTCGTAAATCATATCATGCCTATGTGTCGGAAATGTAACCTGTGTAACAATAGTGTGGTCATAGACAGTTTAATCGAGATCAAAATTAGAAGGGCATGGGCAGATCACATCACCAATGGAATTAAAGACAATTCAATGAAAAGTAAAGTCTCCCTGAACGTTAATAGTATTACTGGTAGTTTACCATGAGATACCATCATTGAACAGAATAATAGCAAAGTTGAAAAGTGAAGATGAAATACTTCAAGAACGAATGTTCCCATAATAGAGTTATCGTAGCATTGAATGCTGACAAAGACAAATATTTGAACTATGAGACATGCACTAAGGGTGACCCCATCTGAAATGTATATGTGCATTATCATGACAGTCGGAGATTAAATTTCTTTGGGCTACCAAAAATATCCATCATTATTGATGATGAATATACTAGAATAACATTCCCAGAGATGATATCATTCAAACATATTGCATACCTAAAAGTGATAGCTGAAAACGAGGTTCAACTTCTTCCTCGTAGCGTGGGTAACACCTTACCTCTTGGTAAATCATATCACCATCTTTCGCGTATTAGCATTCAACGGCAGGTAAAAAGAAGACAGGCATACTGCTGCACCAATGTCATAAAACATATCGTGTCTCAGTGTCAAAACTATTACCTGTGTAAAGATAATGCGGAAATAGACAGTGAAATCACCGGCAGAATAAAAAGGGCACTGGCAGATAATATCACCATGGTAATTAGATGACAATTCTAAGAAAAGCAAAGTATCGGTGAATGTTGCTAGTATCATCAACATTTTACCATCAGCTACAGTCAATGAACAAAATAATACCAACGATGAAATGTGTGATACGATTGTACCTGAAACCATGCTAAAACTTGTGTACGACCCAAAAATGGCATAAGTATCAGGTCAAGAGAAAAACACAATGAAGTATTTTATGGATTGGATTCATAGCATTCATTTTTTGTATGTCGATATTCTACATATCATTTTTTCAATAAAATATTTTATGCAATCCTTTGTTATGTATCCAATAATTTTAGGATACAATAGCAAATCGAATGTTTAGAATGTTTATTAATATCACCATGGAAACTAATGACAACTCTAAGAAAAGCAAAGTATCGCTGAATGCTGCTAGTATCATCGACAGTTTACGATCAGGCACAGTCAATGAATCCAATTAACAAACAGTTCTGTGAAGCGAATATTCTTGGAAGGGTGCCATAAGACGATGCTTTTTTTTTGTTTAGGACATCAAATACGTTGTTCAAATCCCTGTTACCGACGTCTATTAATTTACAGTCATTGATGGAGCCTTTTTTGTTTTCCTGTCCTTGTAACAGCCATCTTTTTTTGACTAAAACTATTTATGGCGTCACAAGTGATTTTTCACTTAGGTTAAATAATATTAATTGATTTTGAATTAGATTCGTTTGGGCTCAGTAAGCGTGCCCGCCATACAAGCGGTGCCCAGAATCCTATGCCAGACAGCAGGTGTTATAAGAGAATGACGGTCTAAATTATTGTATGCAGTTTAAGCGGGCCCATTTGGTCTTATCATACTTCAGTGACGATAAAGATTTGCTTTATTTTTCAGAGAAATGTGCCTTTGTATACAAGCGTTTGGGCACATAGCACTCATCACGTGATCATTAATAGAAGAATTCCTGTTTCGTTTTTCAAGTATTTCGTTCAATATTTGAAGTGTGTTTGAAGTCACAAGATATCTAATAAATGTAGTTTTGTTATGGATTCTAATATACAACTGGTAGATATCTTTTCGTAATCTAACGGTATCGATTCAATTATTGATCATTGATTATTGAAAATTGATTGTGACTACAACCGGTCAAGTATCATTTTCTTAATATAATGGTCATGAGCACAGCCTTAGTGGATTCAGATCAAGAAGAAGATTTAACGGCGATTCCTCCAATGCTGCTGACCACATAGTCAAAGTCATAGATGGCATTATTGTTAAGTATAGTTCGCCTTGTGAGAGCAAGAATTTTGTAACCGCACTTTTTAAAATTCCGAGAAAAACGCAATTGAAAAAATCAGTTTTTGTGGGGCTTAACGTGTGGTAGATATAAAAACGGATGAAACGCCAATTTAAAGCCGCTAGTAAGGGAAAATTCGTGGTAGAATTTTGGTCCTGTTGGATGAGATTTACTATGTCAAAAGGTTCGAACAAAAACAGATACGAGATTTTTTTGCCGCTGAAGTAGTTACGACACTAGTGCAGACAGCACTTTGGTTCCTTTTCCATTTTGTTACGACAACTGTTCATCAATATTTTCTCAGGAATGCCAAGGCTTATATTAAAGCTCAGACTTGGAGTTTCTACCTTTGTGTACTACTTTGGTCGTTTAAACTGAATTTAATACATAGTGATTATAATACAACTTCAACTTTTACCAACTACTTGGTAAAAAAAAATTAAAAAGCAAGGTAACTTATTGGGTCCTTACTGACTGCCTTTCCCTTTTATCAGAGTTATTTTGGAGGGAGAAGGGTTGCAGCTTCTTCTTATGGCCATGCTCTCTGTTCTGCAGTGGGTGGGTCGTTGTTGTCTTGATTCATGCTTGTAGTACTTTACATTTAGATACACTTGATACACTTGTAGTACTTTACATTTAGAGGAGACACAAACCTCTAGGTTGATTGCCCATCTTTGATTTTTTCAATAGGAATAACAGGTTTGAAATCCAAAAGCTTTGGGACAAAAAGAAACTCAACAACTTTTTTGAAAGATTTGTCTTTCCTTGCCTTAGGTTTACCCTCCACAGCAATGTTTATTTTAGACCCTTGATCGCAAAAAAACGACGGTTTTTAACCGATTCTTTTTAAGCGGAATTGTTTAAACTGAAGTTGCTTAACTTTGAAAAATGGAACATTAGCGTAATTATAGATTTTGGAGGCCTGCTGAAAATCCAGCACTTTGTTCATTTGATGTCGTTACTGACCGGAGTTTAATTCTCTTGTCAGTTACGACAATTTCCGCTTTCAAAAAAGTGAAAAACATGCACTTACGATGAAGTTGAATTGTTTATTTACTCAGCCGGGAGGCATTGTACAACAAAACTAACTAAACCATTAGAAAGCACGTAAATAATGACTCTGATAGATTTCGTAACTGAATTTTGACTAGTGGTGTCAGTTACGACATTCTTGCTTTCACAAGGCGAGTTATAGATGGTGACATTTTTTCTTTTCCAACGGTATATATTTTAGCTTCTAAGAAGTATTCCATTGATTTTATGAAATTTTATTTGAGGTTTGAGTCGAATATGAGACCCATGATCTCCCATGATCTCCTAAGGCCCAGTAACGAACACGTTACTGGGCGTAGCCAACAAGTCATTAATGAAGTTATCTACTTAGAATATTTCCGGGAGTGGTCAACCGAAGCAAAAATATTTCTTACAAAACAAAAATATATCCTAGACAGTCACAAATTCTTCTTACAAAATAAAAAACACTCATTACGAGACAAAAAATAATTTTTACTAAACAAAAATACATCCTAAGAAATCAGAGCTTGTTCTTACAAAATATAAAGAACTTCTTACAAACAAAATACTTCTTACAAAAAAAATACTTCTTACAAAGCAAAAAAGAATAATTCTTACAACACAAAAATACATTCTAAGAAATCACAAATTCTTATTACAAAATACAAAATACTTGTTACGAAACAAGAAAAAATTCTCACAAAACGAAGATACATCCTAAGGAATCACAAACTGTTCTTACAAAATACCGAATACTTGTTACAAAACAAAAATACTTCTTACAAAACAAAACCAAGTAATTTTTACAAAACAAAAATGCATCCTAAGATATAAGAAATTTTTCTTACAAAATAGAAAATACTACTTACAAAATAAAAAGAAAATAATTCTTACAAAACGAATATACATCCTAAGCGATCACAAACTGTTCTTACAAAATAAAATATACTTGTTACAAAACATAAAAAAAATAATTTTTACAAAACACAAAATACTTCCTACAAAACAAAAAATAATTCTTACAGAACAAAACATACATCGTAAAAAATCAGAGATTCTTTTTACAAAAACACTTCATACAAAACATAAAATACTTCTTACAATGCAAATGAAAATTCCTAAAAAACAAGAAGACATTGTAAGAAATTAAAAATTCTTATTACAAAATATAAAATAATTATTACGAAACAAAACATAATATTTACAAAACAAAAATACATCCTAATCAATGACAAACTATTCTTACAAAATACAAAATACGAATCACAAAACAAAAAATAATTCTTACAAAATAAAAATATACTAAAAAATCAGAAATTATTCTTAAAAAAACAAAATACCTCTTACAAACAAAAAAAACTTCTTATAATTTAAAGAAAATTAATTCTTACAAAACAAAAATGTACCCTAAAAAATGCCAAATTGTTCGTGGAAAATATAATATACTTCTTACGAAACGAAAAAATTAATTCTTACAAAACGAAAATTACATCATATTAGATCAAAAATTCTTCTTACAAAATACTACTTATAAAAAAAAAATTTTTTTTGCAAAGAAAAAAATATTTCTTCCAAAACAAAAATACATCCTAGGAAATCACAAATTCTTATTACAAAACTCTAGATACTTTTCAAGAAATAAAAATAATTCTTACAAAACGAAAATACATGCTAAACAATCGCAAAGTATTCTTACAAAATACAAGATACTTATTACAAAACAAAAAATACTTCTTACAAAACATAAAATAATTCTTACAAATTACAAAATAAACTTCCAATAAAACAGAAAATTATTCTTACAGAACAAAATACATCCTACAAAATCAAAGATTGGATTGTTCTTACAAAATACAAAAATACTTGTTACAAACGAAAAAATACTTCTTACAAAGCAAAAAATGATTAATATAGAACCAAAATACATCCTCAGAAATCACAAATCCCCATTATAAAATACAAAATACTTATTATAAAACAAAAAAAGTCTTACAAAACGAAAACACATCCTAAATAATCACAAACTATTCTTAAAAAATACAAAATACGTGTTACAAAAAATATTTCTTACAAAGCAAAATATATCCTTAAAAATGAGAGATTGTTCTTACAAAATACAAAATACTTCTTACAAAACAAAAAGTGCTTCTAAAAAATACAAAATAGTTCTTAAGAAACCAAATTTAATTCTTACAAAACCAACATACATCCTAAACAATCAAAAACTGTTCTTACAATATAAAAGTTCTTGTTACAAAAAAATACTTCTTACAAAACAAAAATGCATCCTAAGAGATGACAAATTCTTCTTACAAAATACTTCGTACAGAGTAAAATATAGTTCTTACAAAACAAAAATACATCTTAAACAGTCACGAAATGTTCTTACAAAATACATGATACAAAACAAAAAAAAATACATTTGAAATGATTTCTACGTAAATGTAAAAGTTTATTAACAAATGGTTTATTGAAATGAATATTCTTGGAAGGGTACCATTAAACGACGCCTTTTTTTCTTTTATTCGCGATATCAAATACTTTGCTCAGATCCCTACTACTGACAACTATTAATTTACAGTCATACATGGCACCGTTTTTGTTTTCCTGTTCATGTAGTATCATATTTTTTTTCACTAAGCCTATTGATGGCATCACAAATGTTTTTTCACTTAGGTTACATTATGTTAACTGATTTTGAGTTAGGTTTCGTCGGGCTCAGTAAGCATGCGC
The DNA here is from genome assembly GCF_049724085.1 of Artemia sp. Qi Xiang Cuo. Taxonomy (NCBI): domain Eukaryota; kingdom Metazoa; phylum Arthropoda; class Branchiopoda; order Anostraca; family Artemiidae; genus Artemia; species Artemia sp. Qi Xiang Cuo. Next base: position 376,286 of record NW_028300380.1, read on the forward strand.
GCACGCCTTACTGAGCCCAAACAAAGTGCACACGATTACCCCTCTGACGTTCAAACGACCAACCCTTACATAAAAACCTTATAAGCCCCCAGGACATAACTTACAACACTTTCCTTGGGGGTCTGGTGGGCTGCGATGACCCCGGAGTTTTGTTATCTAATATTTGAACTATTTTTAACAAAACAGATAACTCAAAGTTTTTATTGGATGCCTTTGGAAAATGTAGGGTGTTGATGGGCGGACTGGTTGCCATCCGATCACATTTGACTCTTAAAAAGGGAACTAGAACCTGAAATTTCCAATGATTCGAGTCCCCTCCAATGTTTAAACAACCACCTTTTCCACAAATACCTTATATGCCCTCAAGGCGCAACATACAACCCTTTCCCTGGGCTCTGGGCAGTTGTATTCACCGTGATGTTTTGTTATCTGATCGTCTGACCATTTTGAACAAAATGGCCATCTTTAAATTTTGACCGGTTGCAATTGGAGAAAAAAGGGCGTGTAGAGGGGGGGGGGGTTGATACCCTTTGGTCACTTTTGAATCTTAAAAAGGGAAGCAGAAATCTAATTTATAATCAATGAGCCCCCTTTAAAGTGAATATGATCACTCTTTCCATTAAAACCATATACACCCCCAGGGCATAATTTACAACACTTGCCCCCAGGCTATGTGTTTTTTTTAAATCCTGGGGTTAATTTCAATTTCCAATCGATTAATCCCCTGAAAAGTTTATACGACCACCCCTTTCATATGAAGTGCCTCTGGAAAAAATAACTAACTAATAAAGCATTGAAACCTAATGGCCTTTGCTATAGGCAACGCTACGGCGTTGCCACTGATAAGCGTGTACCTATGATAGGGGCAGATTTTTTCCGAGTCAACAATAATTGCTGATTAAATTGACATAGCTGCTAATTTCTAGTTTCTTAGATAGCTGAATAAGACAATAAGGCTTTTAAAACAAACCGTTGGTTGTAAGCCATTAGCATTACACTACTTTTTGTACCTTTTTCAGAGCTTACCTACTGCATCACACAATGTCGCTTTCTTTTGTAACAAGTCCCTGTGTTTCTGTCTGCCGATAATAAGCCATCTTTGTCAAGGTATATATTACCCCTGAAACAAGCGATATCGCGTCAAATCTGTAGCATTAACCTGTCTCGAAAGGACAATACGCTTATTTCATATCACTGGTTGGCCTCAGATTTATCCGTCCATTGGGCCAGAACGTGCTATTACTAAGACGTTTTTCTTGGTGAAGGGTCGAAACTTTATTTAAAAATAAGAAAATCGTCCTTTTTTCAAAATAGAAAAATTATCATTTTTTATTGTATTTTCAATGCAAAAAAAAATATCTAAACCGAATTTCAAAAATATAATTCAGTATTTATATAGAACTAACTCTCAGTTGACTCTCAGCTATACCCAAAATAGCACGGGCAACGTAAACCATAGGGAAGACAAATTTTAAGGAAGGCTTCTGAATTTTGCTTATATTTAACTGCAATGTTATCCTTGCCTAAAAATTTTTTTGCTACTAAGATGAAGAGCTAATCATATTCAATAAAATACTTGAATAAATATTATTTGGCAAGGATCATTTACTACGTGTCATTAAAACGGTGCTTTTGTCATAACATGCAAGTCGATGAATATGTTTTGAACCAAAACAGGCAAGTCATTTGAATTACAAAATACTTTTTATGGTATTTTACTGGTTATCATAAATTTTATGAGGAATCGTAATTGGTACGAGTGTCTGATAGAATATATTAAGTGTTAAGATTTGTTACCAGTATAAAACGTTTTGCCATCATAAGAAATTTTTCTACTCGTTAAAATAGAAGATTCAACAACAAATATTTGAACTTTTAGAAAAGATGCAAGCTTCTTTTGGAGATTCAAATTTTGTATTTTATCTCAATGGGCTGGGGATTTAAACTATTTGGGAGAATGTAAAGAGGGAGGCTTTGAATAGCTTGGAATAAAGGAGGAGCGTGCATAGCTGTGTTGGCCTCAAGTGGCTTGGTTCTGCAGTTAGTTGTAGTATTACTTAGTTGCAGTAGTATTATTTGTAATTTTTACAGTTAGAGAAATTTTTACAGTTAAATACTTTTCATTTAGTGTTTCTCTCATATCTACTTGATGTTCATGTGATAGGGCTGATCCTAAAAATCAGAAAGATTCTGAGGTTTCATATTTTGCTAAGGATTCAGAAACTTGCGCAAGTGAAATTTTAAAACTCTAATTCACTTTTCAAGAATCAAAAGTGACTGGAGGGCAACCAGCCCCGCTCTTTGTCCTTTTTTCTTTGTTACTCTTTTCAGGTTGAGAGGGATGTTGAACTAAATCACTATGTGCATTCATGGTGCCTTCGATAAAAGGGGTCGTCATAGAAACTCTGAGTAAAGGTCATTCGATTAGAAATTGAAAGCTATGATACGCTTTTTACGAGACTACAGTGATTAAAGTGTAGCTAGACCTTCTCCCTTGCACTTCTTTTCCGATTCTCTAAAGACATCCCTCTATAGTTATTTCACTAAAGTAATCAAATCAAAAGACACTAAGTGCAAGTTAAAAATTCTTGTGAATTCTGAGGTGGTTGTTGAATTAAACAAGAAGATAGGACATGCCACCAGCTTATCAAAAGGACGTATCTGCAATATCGCTTGAATGGCTTATTGTGTAAAGTTGAAACTTTCACTGGAGGTTGAGTAGGATAATAAACTACATCAAAATGTACTATCTGCATCCATGTAGTAAAATTGGTGCGTCTGCAAAAATCTCAAAGATAGTTAAGAAGAGTATTAGGATGAAACTTCCCAAGAACGGCTAAGAGTTCTTGTTGAATTTTTCAAGGAATGTTGTGGAGTATGCTGGACTAGGTCAAAAGCCACTTTGAAAAGCCACTTTCCAGTTTGTATAAGTGTCGTCTTTTCAACACCACACTATGCATAGTCTCGCGTCGATGTCAAAAATATAAGATTTTAACGAGTCAGAACTAAAGAAAGCTGAGTGGGCAATCTGATATATATATATATATATATATATATATATATATATATATATATATATATATATATATATATATATATATATATATATATATATATATATATATATATATATATACAGACAGATGAGTTTTTTTTTTTTTTTTTTTTGATTTCCCCAGGGGTGATCGTATCAATCCAGTAGTCCTAGAATATCGTAAGAGGGCTCATTTGAACAAAAATTAAAATTCTAGTGCCCTTTTTAAGTGACCAAAAAAATTGGAGGGCAACTTTGCCCCCTCCCACGCTCATTTTTCCCCAAAGTCAACCAATCAAAATTTTGTGATAGCCATATTTTTCAGCATAGTCGAAAATCTAATAAATATGTCTTTTAGGATGACTCAATCCCCCACAGTTCCCAGGGGAAGGGCTGGAAGTTATGAACTTTGCCCATTGTTTCTAATAGTATTGGTTAATGGGAAGTATAAAGACGTTTCAGGAGGGATTTTTTTATGATGGGGAAGGAGGGTGTCGGAGGAGGGGGTTACGGGGGAGGATTCTTCCATGGAGGATGTTTCCCTGGGGAAAGGGACATTTCTATGAAGGGGGCGCCGGATTTCCCAGCATTATTTGAAAAACAATCAGAAATTATAAAAAAAAACTAATTTTTTCAACTGAAAGTAAGGAGCAACATTAAAACTTAAAACAAACAGAAATTATTACGTATATGAGGGTGTTCGCTCCCTAGTCAATACCTCTCCCTTTTTGCTAAAGTTTTTTTTAGTACTTTCAAAAGAGCTATCTATTCTAATTAACCGGCCTTTGTGATTCAGGGGTTTGTGATTCGTACATAATTTGAACTTTAGCGTAAAGAGCGAGGTATTGACTTGGAAGCGAACTCTCTAATATACGAAATAAAAACATACGAATATAGAAATTTGTTATGTAAGTTAACTCGTAAGTTACGTCAAGACAAAATTTCGAGAGAGCCAATTAGCCAACAAAAGGAAAATTAGTATGCGAATTTCGTTTTAATTATTCATGTACGGTGAGCCAAAATCAAAGCTGCATTAATTCAAAAACTTTCAGAAATTAAATAAAAAAAAAAGTTTTTTTAACTGAAAGTAAGGAGCGACACTAAAACTGAAAACGAACAGAAATTATTCCGTTTATGAAAGGAGCTGTCCCCTCCTCAACGCCTCGCTTTTTACGCTAAAGCTTTTTATTGTTTTAAAAAGTTGTGAAACAGAGTCAAACTTTAGCGGAAAGGGCGAGGCGTTGAGGAGGGGACAGCCCCATTCATATACGAAATAATTTCTGTTCGTTTTAAGTTTTAATGTCGCTCCATACTTTCAGTTAAAAAAAACTTGTTTTTTTTAGTTAATAACAGAGCAAGAATGTGTGGTGCGATAAACTGTGGTTTCTTATGGTGTTTTTGTATATGTAAGCTGACTTTCGCTTGTCGAGTTTGCTGTATTGATTTGAGAGGGTTGAAATTCATCATTCTTAGTGTTCCGTTTATGAGTCTCTAATTTTGACTCAGATGGTTTGAATATCGTCCCGATGAGTTTTCATATTAATTTCTTCAGTAAGCTATGGTATGCTATAGTTTTTTGTGTCGTGTGGTATGTTAGTTTTCTGGTTTTACGAAATTAAGACTAGATCAAAATATGCGTTTTGTGATAAATTATGGTGTACCTCGTGTTCTCGTATATATATATATATATATATATATATATATATATATATATATATATATATATATATATATATATATATATATATATATATATATATATATATATATATATATATATATATATATATATATATATATATATATATACATATATAAATATATATATGTATATACATATATATATAGATGTATATATTCTGAATTTTTCTTGTACATTTACTTGCATTGATTTGAGAGGTTTGAATTTCGTCATGATAAGTTTTCAGATTAATTTCTTCACTAGTTTATGGTATTTAATGAATTTTCGACCCGTGTCGTGTGTTAGTTTTCTGGTCTTTTCTTTACTTACTTTTTTTTAATTTATTGCTTTATTAATAAACACGAATATAACACTTCACAATTTACAACTACTGTACTAATGAAAAAACCTAAGTTTTTGCTGACGTGCAATAAAACAGCTAGCCATTTACAAAACACACGAACAAACAGCAACTAAATAAACTAAAAAAATGGGGGGAAAAGCAAAACAAACTCCTTCACATTATCAAATCCAAATTAACTTCTACCTCTTGACCTCCCAACCCCAGGACCTCCCATCTACCCGTTCCTCCCTACCATCTCCATTCACCCTACCACCCCATCTACCCTTTCCTTCCCACCACTCCCATCCACCTGTTACTCCCTGCCCCAACCACCCCTTCCTCATTAAAAAATAAATAAATAATATTAATAACTTAAATTAAATTAACACATTTATTAATCATTTTTAAATAAATTTTATTTTACCTATCTCTTAAAATCCAAAAGATGTTCAACCACCCTAATGTTCACTGGTAAAGAATTCCAGATGACAGTTCCAAGAAACTGCAATCGGAATCCTGATTTCGCGCTACTTCTAAGCTCAACCACCAAATTTCCACTGTTCCTCGTATCATATGCATGAGCATCACAGTTAGCACGGTGCACAGTTAGCACAGTTAGCAACGGCGGGATTTCAGCAAAAGAGATTGACAAACGTTCTTGTTTTTGTCGGACTTAGATAGACCTGCGAAATTTGAAACAAAATAACCAACGGGGAAGGACTGAAGGTTTGATTTTTGGAATTGGGTGGCATCCATCAAGACGCCAAATAGAGCGCTAAAGTTCACTAGCGTTCTTCATGTCATTCAGTTTCTTTCTGGACTTCCCTGCTCAAATGTCGTCATGGAAAGACTTTTCAGCGTTCTGAAAACAGTAAAAAATGAAAAGAGGAATGGGCTCAAAAACCTAACTTTGGCTGCGAAGATTTCTGTCAAGTATGGGATGAAGCCTAAAGGCCCCTACGTTGGCGGACAGCTTAAAGAAAAAGTGAAGTTTGCGAAATCCGATGCGACTCCGTCCAAAAGCGTCGCTTTCCTAGGCATTGGGAAAGTCATTGGGGATGGCGACGACAACGGTGACTCGGGGTATTAATCTTAGTATTTTGTTTTTTCTCTTAAATTTTATTATTTGGCAATTCTCATTAAATTCTTCTGAATACAAATTAAAGTGCGTCTACATTCGGCATTTTCTGGAAAACTGGGAGGCAGGTACCAGTACAGTCTACAATAGTTACAATCGAACAATTCAAAAGACCAGAATGCAGGCGCTGTCCTTAAATCAAGCTTTAAGTGATTCATTTTTGCTACTATACTTTGCTTAAAATTAACAACTCAATACAAAAAAAGTCAAACAAAAATAATCCGTGGAAAAGCGAACTGTTGGATATCATTCATGCCAATTCTTCGTACCAATTCAAATAAAAACGAGGGTGTTACAAAAGTAGTAATGGAGAAGGACAAAATAAGGGCTGAAAGACAAATAAGTAAAATATATTCAAATGGTCCAGAGTCTCAGATCTGGACCTGGAGTCTTCAAATCAAAACCGAACGTAACTAGTCAATAAATACAAAGCATTGTTTTAAACGTCAAAAGAAGATTTGTGGGTACACGTAAAAGGTCTTGAGCTGCAAAATAAGTCGTCTTGAACAAACGCTGTTATAAGTCACCCTAATAAGTCTTAACTTGTAACTCGGAGAGAAGTCAGAAAATGGGGAAACTTTTAGGGATTTTCCACAAGCTTTTTAGGGATTGAAAAAAATTGAAGTGAAACACTTGTAATATAGCGTAAGAATCAATTTTGTTAACATGCCTATTCAAATAGTAAACACGATAACATACTCACTTCCAGATTGTGTCCTTCTATAATTCTACTCTTTTTTTTGCACTTAAATACTTTATTTCCACGTCAGTGGAATAGAAGCACTGCCTAATACCTATAATTGATCCAAGGCATCTGAATTTCTAGATCAGTTAAATCTAGTGGTGATTCAGTTCTAAAGCTGAGTGAAATTCATATTTGGTTACCATTCTCTTCTTTGCTATAATAATATTCAGTCTTCACGGTGTTTTCAGTAATCTTCAGGGTATCATGCGCCTCCAGGGAAGAACTACCGGCAGCCAGACATTGCCCGCATATCCCAAACAACTGACGTTGAAGCCCGGGATCACATTAATTCCAATTTGGCCTTGCAGGGTTTTCTTCAACATCCAGTCCATTACGAAATTGAAATGCTCTGAGGAAAGGAAGCAACCTTATCTCATACCAAAGTCAGTATCCAACCAAGACTAGAGTGAAAAGAGAGAAAAGCTTTTCGTAGAATGAAAAGCTGATCGGTGCACTTCTTGCCTGTTCAGCTTCCTGATTGATCGGGCTGGGTTATCAAATTTACTGAAGTTCTGAATCGATCAAGGAGAACAATAGCGGATATCTCCGCAGCTCAACCAATGAAGGATATTTCCTAGTTGTATTTGCATATAGTTATTTCAATGTTTTTGAATATTAAGATAATTGTTGGACTTTTCATTCCTGGGGGAATGCTTCTTGCGTTCAAAAAGTATTGAAATTTTACCGGCGTCTTGGAGCCAAGCCAGGGGCTTCTTTGTAGATATGCGCTGGGATCAAGTTTATTCCAGGAGACTTCGGGATTCTTTTGTTTCTTTATGGGTGACTGATACTCTTGCAAAGTTAAAGGTCCAACATTGAAAAAATCATATGAGCCATTTGCCTAGTTCCATCTTCCGTAGTAGTCCAATTCGGAGGGATGCAGCTGTTTGTATAAATATTTTGACATTGGGAAGCTGAGATAGAAGGGCTGTTGCAGATTTACTGGTATATTTTTGAATATTTACCTCAATTTTTCTATAGTATCATCCTTTTGTATGAGAAAAGCACTGTCATTGCTTATTATCGAAGCTGTAGGTTTCTTATTTTTACCAGAGTCTTCTCGGAGAAGTTGGTAATCTCCTCAGATCTGAGTGCCATGCCGCCGTCTCTATATCTGTGGCCATTTATTCCCAAAAATTCTTGTGGTCCTGGTCCTGATTAGTGGAATTGATTTCTGAGGGTGTTGACCGCAGGCGACGTCCAATGGGTGCTCAGTTGCTGCTTTACCGACGCCAGTATAATTGTCTCTTCAAAAATTCATTTTTTACTTTTCTTTTTTCTTCTGGCCGCCTTTTTTATATTTATTTGATTGACCTCCGTTTATTCTTGATTTCCCTCGCTTGTCTATCAGAGTCTTCCGAAGCCAGGCTGCTGAGCCGATGAGACAGCTCTAAATGAAGTCGTTCCAGAATTCAAGGTGTTCTAAATATTAACTTTGGAGGGGGGGGGGGAGGGCTAACTCGATTTTACAATGCTAGTTTGATGGGTAGTGAAAACGTCACATGAGTGTTGTTTTTGCCATTCTTGGAGCCAGTGTCACCACCTATGGAGATTTTAGTATTCACGATAGAACTTTTACATCGACTAGATATTAGAATATAATCAAGTTAGGATTGTGTCCTTATATTACGATTGCGTCTTTCTTGAGCACCCTTCAAACCCCTGATCTGTATGCTAAATTTTAACTTTTAATAGCTTTGGATATCAAGGCTCGCATTGAGTGTATATTCAAATACGCCATAAAATAGACACTTATCAAATGTGAGGGAACGTGTCACCTCCATCAAAGCTCATGGCGCAAAATTTCGGCCTGTGCGATGGTTTTTGCTTTTAGAGATTATTGACACCGACTAGGTTGTGCAATCAAGCAAACTCTACGGGTCCCCTTCTTCGCTCGCTTTTATCGTTGAATCCAAATATCCTACAGCTCTTTGACTGTTGGCTTTACAGTTGCCGTTGTTGGTGTTGAAATTCCCTAGAACGTTCAGAAAATCACGTCTTGGTATGGATTAGATAACTTTGATAGCTAATCATAGAATGCGTCTATTACGGATTTTTTACAGATTCTCGGAAAAGCATATGTGACAATAATACTGATTTCGAAAAAGTGGCTCATAAGGTGGGTTATACCCCATCGTAAGAGGATATTTTGCTGTTCTAGGAGCTTGACTGTGGATCTGTTGTTCAGGAGGTGTATTACACCAGCTTGACTAGAACCATCATTTGGACCGTAATTAAAGAAGTGAACGGCATATAGAACGGCATATAATCCATAGAGAGTAAAGACAAGCTTATTTTCAATGGGTACGTTCACTCTTGTTTCGAAAAAGCAAAGAATGTCCATGTCCTAATATTTGGATTTCTGAGCAATAAATGTTCTTATTGTCAAACACTTTATTGAGTAAGCATTCCAGCACCAAACACTGAGTGGTTTTCATTGTTTAAACATGAGGTCAGCTCGGTAACTTTTTACCGGGGTCAGTGGAGTCTCCGATGTTTCACTTACCAGGGACACTATTACGAAAAGACGCTCGTCACTATTATCTCACACTTCCTTAGTATTAATGGGAATAGGTTTAAATGTCTCGTTCCCAATCCCAGACCACACACCTTTTGCGTGTTAGTTAGCATCTACCAAGGATAGGTTGGTGAAGCAGTCACTACGCTTCTGCCACGATGAGCCATGTAGCTGGATTTGTCGTTGAGATGTTAGGGAGGGAGACATCACCTTTGGGTCATCCCAGAAATCAAGACTATCTCTTAGGCGTGAAAAAATATATACTTAGCATCACGCTTAGAAGGGCTCAAAAATCTTTTGACCCAGAGAACAATCCCTGAAAGTATTAAGCTAATCACACTATCAACATCAAACAAGGCTCACTCTATGGTTATAAGATATAGTTTAAACAATGATCAATTTTCATTACTTATTGCCCTTGCCCAAGGGCCTGTGGGCTTTTTATGATCCTAGGAGACATATTTATTGGACCTTTCGACTATTTTCAATAAAATAGCTACCTCAAAATTTTATCAGGCTATAGAGGAGGGGTGGATATTAAAAAGGGCAGAGGATGTGGACTGGTTGCCTTGTAATCACTTTTAACTTCTAAAGAGGGCGCTAGAACTTTTCATTTCCAATTGAATACTCTCCTCTCGAAGTTTCAAGGACCGCTTCATCCATGCGAAGCGGCCCGATAATAAAAAATGATTAATACATTGAAGGTCTATGGTTTTTCACTACAAGCGTTGTGAAAAAAGTTAAACTAGCAGCATCTAGAAATTAAATTCAGTTATCAAGAATCTTAAATTCATTAAAAGATAAGTCTCTCCTTAATATGCATCTTTTAATTTGATGAAGGGCTTTCTGGGCTATTACCTTTTTTATTGGGAGACTTGAGAAACTGCTGATCAAGAAAAAATGAAATAAAGGGGGCCGAACTACAGTTTAGCCAAATTCAAAATGTAAAATGAAACGGAGCTTGGTAATTCATAAAAGAACGGGATTGCAAGAACGGTTTAATGACATAGCAAGTGAAGAGCATAAAGTGAATGGTGATATCTATGCTTATATGCTTAAATATATTTCAAGGGGGGCCAAAATTTCTTGCTTTTGGGGTTATAGAGGGTGGCTAAATTAAGAAAAAATAGGTAAATTATATTGACAACACTGGAAGTTACAGAAAGAATAAAAAAAACAACAATTAATTAAGGAGCAAAGTAGGAACATTCCCTCTTCCTGCGTGCACCGTTGTGTGCGGCATATTGACGAAAATTCATTTGAAATGTGTTATATTAAAAATCGAACTTGAGCTAGCGCTAGAGACGTTCACAGACGGAGGGAGCCTTTGGGCCCGTGCCTCTTCCCCTGAAATCTTGAGATTTTTCACAAATTACCATAAGTTTTTTGCATCTTCTGTATAATTTGCCGTTTACTCCCACCCTTGTATACAGACAATTGGTGTGTTTGGTATATTTTTATATGCAGGTATATATGTCAAAGCATATGAGAGAATATTGAAAATATTTCACAATCCCCTGAACTGTACACTCAAAAGTGAAACTTATTTTGTATCCACAACATGAATGTTATGCATAATGAATTGCAGTTTAGGGGTAAGGACCCTTTGGCTTGGAGGATGGGGGTCACCCGAATAATAGTCCGATATATTTTCGGCTTAGTTTTTAACGTCGATCTTTACTGACATTTGGAAAAAATGTGTATTTTGTATATATTTAATCTCTTTTTTTTAATACCATACTCAGGATTATCTTAAATATGGAAAAGGGTGCAGTTCCACTCTCTACGCCAAATTGTAAATTCTGTATAACAGTGCCTCGTTAAAAATAATCCCCCTTTGAAAGGTGTTCCCCCTCGAAATATAGATTTGGGAAGTTAAAACAGCCAAAATGATTTTTAACGCTGTGACTGTTGAAATTTTAGATATGTGATTCTTAAACGATTTAATTCTTAAGATATAATCCCCCCTCCACTTTATGTACAGGAAAGCATATCGGTGTAACCTTTTTTCTGTCTCAGAATATTTCTATGCAACGTTTCTATGCTAAAAACTATTAACTGGTAAAATTAAAGTTAAATAAAATTATATATTTGAGGTCAGAAGGTAAAATAAACATTCTTTTGATATTTACATTGTAATTTAAACTCCAGTTTTTAAATTTAAAGTTTCTATTGGAAAGATTCCCTCTTTCATTAATACTGTGAATGGTTTGATTTTGTCAAAGTAGTCTTCTCCACTGCTTTTTTTTTCAAGCAAAAGCTTGTTTCACAGGCCGTAGTTTTTGTTTTTTGTTGTTGTTTTTTTAACTCTAGCTGCAGCACATAATTTTAACCCCGATTGGTCAGCCACAGTGTGGGCGGGGAGTCCAATGTGCTTAGAAGGTAGCTGGATTTTTTTTTCACCTCAAAAGGCCCCTTTGGTGTGGCAAACAGAATTTATTCGCTTCTTGCTTTGCAAAAGGGGGAACATCGACTAAGTCTCGAGTTATCCTGTCCCTTAATTCAATATTTAACAATAAACAGCGTCCATGGCTGCAATCAATCGTGGCTGCAAGACACAAAAGATATTGTGTTTGAGGGAGGGGTAGGGGTTAAAGTCCAGAATTTTTCCCACTAGAAGAGGAAAATTTCCCCCCTTTATTTTATGAATTTACTAAGCAAAACAAAAGTCTAAGAAATAACAGCAGTATCGTTAGTATACATTTTGATCAATGTTGCGATGAAACAAAAATGTTTTTAAGAAAGCTCTAAAAATGTACTTCCGATGAAAAATGGACCAGATCATGGCTGTATCCAGGAGAGCCAGGGGCTTTGACCCCCCTCCCAAAAAAATGTTTGTCTGACTCGTAAAAATGTAACAAAAATGAATATAAACAAATTTTTTATGTGTTTTTAAAGTTTGTTTTGTAAGCCTCCCCCCCCCCGAAAAAATACTTTTGTAAAGCCCCCCCCCCGAAAAAAATCCTGAATGCGGCCCTGGACCACACACTAAGAATTTGTGGCGTGTTGCACAACACGCGCATTTTGAACGGTATTTTCTAGGAAATTTACAATTTCTTCATGTTCTCTTCTTTTCTCTCGTTCCTCCCCTTATGTTTATCATCATTATCGTTATTTTTCTTAGTTTTCGTTTGTTTCCTTCAAAATCAAAGAGTATGTAAAGTACATCGATTCTGACATCGTAATAGATGACATCCCTTAATTATTTCTTTTCGTTATGCAAATTATCACATGGTCTTTACCAAAACGGGAAAGTGACTGTAAGACATCCTGGCTGTAATGTATTTTCAGAATTTAAAAATTTTGGCACAAACATTCGGAAATGAGATAACGCTAGAAAAACTTGTGTAAAACTTTACACAAAACCCATAATGTCACTTCACAGCCCCAAAAGAAGAGAGTGGCAAGTCATGAGTCCTCAGTAGGCTATTTATATCAAAATGACCGCCTAGCAAAAATATCACTTAATTTTGAAGCAAATGTAAAGATTTGTGTCAGTACGGCAAAACTGGATTAAATTTCTGACTTAAAGAAGCAGTTGCAAAGGTTCATAGGCCGGAGGAAATTGTGTTGAATTTGGTACAATCGTACCACCCGATAACCACACTGGTTGCATTGTATCACTATTATAACTATTAGTAACTGCTTATTGCAGCCCCAAGCCACCTAAGACTTGGCTAATTCGCTTTAAATCCTTCCACTTCCCATCCCATATGTGAGGACCTACTTTTCCTTTGGCCCCAAATAGGTGGCCAACAAAGCACAATCTTTGGCAATCTGTCATCCTTCATCCATCACCGTGACTCAGCCATCTTAGTAAAGAGGGGTCAGAAGGCCCCACGATTCACCCTTGCTGCCACCTACAACTTTTTTTGCACCCCATATATGGGCATGGAATCCCTAGGGAGAAAGATTACGTGGTTAAGGGGGTCAATGACCTCTTTTTCCAAGGTCGATTTATTTGATGTTTCTATGTGTAATAACTCCGGGGCGAAGGTTGCACATGCGCATTGAATTCTAACGGGAACAATGTTATTGATCTAGGACTCGAGGGGGAAGTGAATTTCCGAGAACTTGATTGCGTAATCGTTCGTGAATGTCATGGTGTCCAGAAATAGTATTTGTTGTTGATGCTCTCGAGTCAAATGTTATGACTTTCCCGGAAACAGTTAGATCACGTGTTTCCTTCTCAGCCAATCAGCGAGTCGGATACATCCTCCTTCTCAGCCAATCAGAGACCTGCTTACATATGATTTTCCCCGTTACATAACAATTCACCCTTGAGATTTCGTATATAACGGACATGCAATGTGATTAAATTATCAGAAAGTATTGTGACACAATGGATAGAACACATGAAATTATTGATGAACTTGAAGCCTTGGCAACTTCAATTTACCATGTAAGTTCTGTTTTCATTATTTTTATTTTCAAAATAAAATTGTTTTCCGTGGTCCCCCTCTCCTCTCTTCGAGTAAACCCCCCCCCCCACATACAATACAAACATCACTTTACTCACTAGGAAAACATAAAATATATTCTTTTACCCTCAAAACCTAACCCCATCCCCCATTGTTTTACAACCAAAATTCTAGCAAAAAGAAATAATAATCTTTTCGTTAAATTATAGCCTTTCTCTATTGTGATTTAAAGTGTATACTGACTTTCGTCACTGTTGTTATTAGCTTGCTCTGGTTTTGACACAAGACTCCAATGTGAGGCATATAATTAGCAATCACCCTTTCCTGCTTACAAACGCGGTCAACGGAACTATTCTACCGTCAAATTAAAACACAATGATGCACTAATTAAGCTAAGGCCTACACAACCTGCGTGGAAGTAGAGAAACAAGTTATTTTCGAATTAAGGTCTAACAATATCCCCCTCCCGCCCCCATTGTCTTACCACCCCCAATTCTCGCAAAAAGAAATACCATTTTGATAAGTTCCTTCCCTCTATATTTCCAGCTAAATCCCCCCCGCCTCCCACTCTAATACAAACTCCACTATGCTATCTTTATAGTCGTTAGAAGACTATAAAATATGCTCTGTTTAACCATCTAAACCCCCACTCCTTACGACTTTAATTCTTGCAATAGAAATAATACTCTTTTTATCGATATAATTCTTGCTTTCTCTATTTCTATCTAAAGTGACAACCCTTAGCTATTAATAAACCGTTTCTATTTAAGCCGCCGCTAGCTTGACTTAAACATTTCCGCTATGATTTAAACAGGTGATAATTACTGTCACCCTTTTAAAAGTACATCCGGCCTCATAATCCTTACGTTATCGGCTTAACCAAAAGGTCTCACAGAAAAAAGGATAATTTTGATCAAATTAACATCATAGCTTCTTCGTCGCAAATTTGACTTTTGCTTTACTGACAAGGGCTCGGGATTTTTAATAAAAATAATAAATAACTTTATTATGCTTAAATTGAATTGCATTTTATTCCTGATTTTAGTATATTTCTCTTAAATTTTAACTTTTGCGTTACTCACCCTGGGGGGGGCGAGGCTTCTTTGAGACAAATGTTTTCCAGACAAAATTATGGCTAGGTTAGGTTAGGGGTGTACTAATTTTTATTTTGTGAAAAAGGGGACAAATTATTTAGATACTAATTTTTTCACTTCTTTTTAAGGCAAATTATGAAGAATGTGTGCCCCCTCCTTCCAAGAAAGCCAGAGATGACGAGACAGCCCCATCAGTGCCACCCCCAATGCAGCCTGGCAGAAAGTTAAAGAGAGAGTGGACGGCTAACAACCCTGCCGAAGCTATGCAAGATCGTGAAAAGTCGCGCCCAGTCGCGCAAGAACATAGGGACGCCGCCCCGTCCACCCTCCAACACGCACTACCCGGGCCATCTGGCACCCAAGTGCAGCCGGGATATAAAAATGTATGCATTTTTTCCTACCCTTCTATTTCTTCCAATTTTTAGTCCCTTTCAATCCCAATATAAACTTATCTCTGTGAGATATTAACCCCTCACCCCAACCATTGTTTTAAATTTATCTCCCTCGGAGATATCTAAATGTAATTCTTTACAATGAAACCACTCTTTTCTCTGCTCCCCCCCTCGGAGATATCTAAATGTAATTTTTTGCAAAGAAACCACTCTTTTCTAATCTTTGCTATCTCTTCAATAATTCATAAGTGAATATTTTTAGGTAATTTCTATTAATAATCACTGCCATTGAAACTCAAAATGATGCTTTTTCTAATCTTTGCTATTTTCTATGCCTTCCCCCCTATCTCTTCACCGTTCTCTCATAATACTATTTTTAGCTAATTTTCTAGTTTACTGTGTGAGACCCTTTTTATCGCAAAATGCTATTTTTGCTAGAATATTATAGTTTTAAGTGGCCTAGAAGTAAACCCTTTATTTCATCACAGTAAAATTATGTCAGAGATATTAAAGGACATTGCCCCCCCCCCTTTTAAATCAGGTCACTTTTATCGCATACATTCAGCAGTCTGCTGAATTGGCTCGTAGTGAAGCCAAAAAGGGATACAATATCTCGGACAAAATTTCCTCATAGAAAACTGTCTTTGCGTTATAAACTGTCGTTTTATTCAAAAACAATTTTCTATGAGGAGGCTATCAAGTAAAGACCACGGTTTTTCAAAATCTGCTTATTTTCAATCCATTCCTCCATCTTTTATATTTTCGATTTTTTTAAACACTGTAAAATAAAAATTTCATAGATTTTAAAAGATTTTTTTACCCCACTCAATTTGTTTTCGACAGAGATTATAGCATTGCAATATCTTACACATAGGCCTAATTCTAATTTGCGTAACGATTTTCTATATCAACTTGGCATGATTTTTCATGGAGAGACATTCCTGAATAAGAATTAACGGTTCTTGAATTTAATTGTACAGTTTCCCAGAGAATACGCTTGGAAACAGAACATACACGAGATTAAAAATAATCTGGGCTCATTTGGAGCCATAGACAACCTGCACGGGTAGCAGGGGAAACTACTTATGCCGCATAAAAATCCGATTTTTTGGGGATTTAGTTACCCAGCGGGACGCCGCGGCGCCGGGACGGCGCCTAGGAGGCCGGGGAGTTCGGTGGGGGCCAGGGTAGGCACGTCCCAGGAGGCTGTACCACGGGTCAGAGAAGTGTCAATAGGGTATGCCACGAGTCAGGGAAGCGTGGAGGAATGTCACGCGAGTGCGGGGTGCGCCACGGGGGGACGCCATGAGCTCATAACGCATCGCAAGTCGCAATGCGGGCCCCGACACGTTCCCAAGGGATGCACTGTGGCACCGAAAAGCGCCACGGGTGGTCCGTGACGCGCTGTGGGACAAGGTTAGGGGGGGGGGGCATTGGGGGGAACGCCGAAAAAAAAAATTTTTTTTTAAAAAATTTAAAAAAAAAGACAAAATTTTCGCCTTATATTTAATATATTATATTAAATTAATATTAATTAAACAAATTTTATTAATCAATAATAATCCTCATTTTAAAAACAGTAGGAGTGATTTGAACACTTTGAAAATAAGCTATTTTTTCACTTATAGATTGGGCTAGTGTTGGCCCCATATTCGCCGTCCAGTGAACAAGGGGAAGAAGAGGAGGCACATGTGGAGCCCCCCAACAATTCACTATTGGATGATTTACATCAAATTTCAGATAATATTGACGACTTTTTAGGTTAATTCTTAATTTTTTATTATCGCACTGTTGCGGTGTTATAATTGACTCAAAAAAATTTGAAATTTTTCGAGTTTTTTCCCCTGTATTTAACAGGGACCCCTCCACCCGCCGATACCCACACGACTCCACTTCGAACCACTTCATTGGAGCATGTGCCAGATTTGTTTGAACAAGTGGGGGTTGGTTGGAATCTCCAAGAGGGGGAGGGGGATACAACTCTCCCAGACTTTCAGCTGTCCAACAGAATTTTAAATAATAGAGTTGTTTTCCCTGCAGTGGTTGGTGATCCTTTTAATTCACTTATGGGGGGAAAATTGGTTTTTGGTCCTATAGAGATTGTGCATGCATATGTTGAAAAAATTCGTGCAGTTCTGGAGAACCAGATTCAGTTGTGGGGAGGTAGGGATTCAATTAAGGTTTCCATTGTTCTAAAGGTTTTTTATTTGAATGAGGGAAAAAGTGAGGTTTACTATCATTTTATACATTCTGAGATGCGTTCGGTTTATTAAAATTTAGAAAATTTTGAGGGTGCTTTCATAGATTGGGTAGATCAAATTTTAACGCATCTTGAGAGCTTTAATGAAAATAGTAGTGGCTCTCTGGTTCTTTTTGTTGAAAATTTAAGCGTTAATATTTGTAAAATTAAGAAAGATTTTATTTTAAGAGGGGGGGGGGGGCGAATTGGGTATAAAAGGTTCAAATGTTTGAAGATTTTATCTATAATCTTCAAACATTTGAACCTTTTAAAGTTACATTAAAGAACGATCTCTCTCCCATAGTAACTGATATGTTACATTAAAAGACGATCATTGGAATAAAAAGTTATTGCATGCATTGGACTTAGTAAGCTACTTTATAATAAAGATCAAACTCTTCCCTATACTAACTTGCATACGCATATATAAAGATGAAATATAAAGATGAATCAATGAAAAACAAAGTACCAGCAAAAGTTACTATCATTGATCAAACAGTCAATGAGCCAAATAATAGCAAAGATGAAATGTATATTGAACATGTGGATGACCCCCTAGTAAAAATGTGTTCACATGATAGTGTTATTGTAGCATTGAATAATGACAAGGAGAAGTATTTGAACTATGAAACAAGTACAACTGGTAGCACTATCGGAAACATATGCGTGCGTTGTCATGACAGTGAGAGTTTAGATTTCTATGGAGTACCCAAGAATTTCCATTATACACGTTCTGGATATGCGAAAGTATCATTTTTAGAGATGACTGCACTCAAAGAGAATGCCAACATAAAAATAATCGTAGATGATAGAGGACAACTCCTTGCTAGTGTTGCTGGTAACACATTACCTATTGATACATCCTATCGTTAGCTTTTGGGTATTACCATTCAACGGAAGGTCAAAAGATACATTAAAGAACGAACTTTAATCCATAGTAACTGAAGCTATATTAAAAGACGATCATTAGGAGATCACACATAAGGGATTAAATAAAGGACCGATATAGCTCATCATAAATGGTGTTTGTCAATTAGGTTTATCTTATCCTGGTTGCAGCGGTAACTAGCTACCTAGTAAGAGACAATCACTTCCAATGTTAAGAAATGTAAAAACCCATAACTCCTAATCACTCCAAATCATAGAGAGCTTTATAATGGCTAATTTTAAAGGGAAATGCTACATCTAGTGCCTTTTGTAATTAAAAATAAAATATTTTTAAAGTAGAATCAATTTTTTGCATTAAGGCACGAACTGTAGCCCCTAGTAACTGAAGTAATAAAAGGAGTTCTTATATTTCCCATACGGGAATTGCACTCGAGCCAACTGGGTGAAAGTCAGCTATCCCAACCACTAGACTATGTAGGATAAATTACAATATTACATAAAGGATCGATTAGTTATAAATGGGAATTATGTAAGTTTCATTGGTGTCATTACTGCAGAGATAGCTGGAACCTAGTAGAGAGCAAACCTTGGCATATACTGAACTTAGTTAAATGCCTCATTCTCTGATCCGGGTTGCAGTGGTTGCTAGTCCGGGTTGCAGCTTTAGCTAGCAACTTAGTAAGAGACTATCCTGTCCCATATTAGTTAAAAACTAAAGTAACCCATAACTCCTAAAAATAGAGTCAGATCAAAACAAAGAGTACAATATTACAGCCGCCTTATCCAAAACCTCTATATCGTCGTCCCATGGCTTGAACAACAAGGATAAAATGTTGGCTTAAAAATATTACAATAAGGAACGATCTGTAACCCATAGTAACTGAAGTATTAAATCAAAGAGTTCGTGGTCATAATAAAGAGCTGTCTAATGGCTCATATTAAAGGAAATTACTGTATAAAGAAACCTTTTCTAATTTACAAAAATAATTATTATTATATGATAAACTGTTAGGATATGGTAAAGAACTAACTCTAGGCCATAGTAACTAATTTAATTTTGAAAAGAAGGAATTACTTCAGAAACCTAAATGGTAGTGTAAGCAAGCAACATTTCGTAATCCGGGTTGCAGCGGTAGCTAGCAACCTAGTAAGAGACGATCACGTCCAATGTTAAGAAATATAAAAACCCATAGCTTCTAAAAAAGGAGTCAGATCAAAACAAAAAGTACACCATTAGAACCGCCTTGTCCGAAACCCCTTTATAGGAAACTTTCTGTCCCTTGGCTTGAACAGCAAGGGAAATATATTGGCTTGAAAATCAAGAAAATTGACTTTAACCACGTTATTCTCCCCAAACGGAATATTTTTTTCTTTTTTCTTTTTTCTTTTTTTTTTTCTTTTCCACAGATAGCTTGGCACTGGAACATCGTAGAGGGTTGTTCAATAGCTCATCCTAAAGGAAATTAATTGGGTTAAAAATCTATAGCAACTAAAATAAATTATTTCTAAAAGAGAATAAATTTTTCTAATAAAAACTGTATTTTTGATGCAGTGACGTCATAATTACTATATAAGAAACGTCAAAACTGTAAATGGTCTCATTCATGAATACATAATGGTTAGATCAAAGCGAGCTACACGCAAGTTAAAAAATCAGTACTAAAAAATCAAGAAATTATAATAATCGGGCTGCAGCGGTAGCTAGCAACCTAGTATTACAATAAAGAACGACCTCTTGCCTATACTAAATTTTATACGCCACTTAATTGTAGTATAGTTACAGTAAAGAACGATCTCTCTCCCATAGTAACTGATATCCGGGTTGCAGCGGTAGCTAGCAACCTAGTAAGAGACGATCACCTCCAATGTCAAGAAATATAAAACCCCCCAACTCCTAAAAAAAGAGTCAGATCAAAACAAAAAGTACACCATTAGAACCGCCTTGTCCGAATCCTCTATAAAGGAAACTTACCTCCCTTTGGCTTGAATAACAAAGAAAATATATTGGCTTGAAAATCAAGAAAATTGACTTTTACCACGTTATTCTCCACAAACGGGATATTTTTTTCTTTCCGCTTTTTCTTTCTGCTCAGCTAGCTGGGCACTGGAAAATCATAGAGAGCTGTATAATAGCTCATTTTAAAGGAAATTGCAACATCTAGTCACTTTTGTATTTAAAAATAAAATACTTTTTAAAGTAGAATCAATTTTGTCAAAAAAATTGCATTTTTGATGTATTTTCATACTGCAGTCTTTTCAAAGATATTTGAATTTTGAAGCAATAAAACAGTCCATGTAATGAACTCTATAGTAATAATAGCTACTTGTCTCAATAGTAACCGAAACTCCTGGAACCAAAATTTTCTTTTTTGGCTTAATCGCTAAAATTATTATGTAAACTGCAAAAATATTTATGATGCCTAATCAGTAATAGTAATTTTTTAATTTAAACAACAAAAATACATGAAAATTCTAAAATTAGTTTTGCTTTTTGTCTCCTGGAAGAAATTTTTTTTTCATCTCAGTTCAAATTTATTATTGTATCCTGTAACCCGTAAAGTACATATCTCCATATTATTGTCTCATAATTGCAATTATTTTAGTTTTCAGTCCAGAATCACTAAACTTATTATTTAAACTGCAAAAATATTTATGGTGTCTAACCAATAATACTAATTTTGTAATTCAAACAAGATAAATACCTGAAAATTTTAAAATTAGTTTTGTTTTATGCTAGGTTTTAGATACTCGACACGGGATTTTGTGTGCTTAATAATTTTAAATCTTTTATAATAAAGAACGAATATTGTGTACTAATAACCATATATGACTTAATTAGCGACGTGACGTAAAAATTGAAAAAATTAATTTTTATTTTATTTTCGTTTTTAGTTCAGAATCGCTAAAGTTATAAACTGAAAAAATATTTATGGTGTCTGAACAATAGTTTTAATCTTTTAATTTAGACTAGAAAAATACCTGAAATTACAATAAGGAACGAACTTTAACCCATAGTAACTTAAGTATTAAATCAAACGGTTCGTTGTCATAGTAAAGAGCTGTGTAATGGCTCATTTTAAAGGAAACTGCTGTATATAGAAACCTTTTGTAATTAAAAAAATTAATTATTATTATAAAACAAATTATTACGATGTGGTAAAGAATACAATAAAGAACGACCTCTTGCGTATAATAAATTTTATACGCAATCCGGGTTGCAGCGGTAGCCAGTAACCTTTTAATCTGGGTTACAGCGGTAGCTAGCAACCTAGTAAGAGACGATCAGGTCCAATGTTTAGAAAAATAAAAACCAATAGTTCCTAAAAAATGAGTCAGATCAAAACAAAAAATACACCACTAGAACCGCCTTGTCCGAAAACCCTGTATAAGATCCGGGTTGCAGCGGTAGCTAGCAACCTAGTAAGAGACGATCAGTCCAATGTTAATAAATCCGGTTTGTATTGGTAGGTAGCAACCTAGTAAGAGACGATCACGTCCAACGTTAAGAAATATAAAAACCCATAGCTCCTAAAAAAGGAGTCAGATCAAAACAAAAAGTACACCATTAGAACCGCCTTGTCCGAAACCCCTGTATAGGAAACTTTCTGTCATTTGGCTTGAACAGCAAGGGAAATATATCCGGGTTGCAGCGGTAGATAGCAACCTAGTAAGAGATCCGGGTTGCAGCGGTAGCTATCAACCTAGTAAGAGACGATCACGTCCAATGTTATCCGGGGTGCAGCGGTAGCTAGCAACCTAGTAAGAGACGATCACGTCCAATGTTAAGAAATGTAAAAACCCATAGTTCCTAAAAAAGGAGTCAGATCAAAACAAAAAGTACACCATTAGAACCGCCTGGTCCGAAACCTCTGTATAGGAAACTTTCTGTCCCTTGGCTTGAACAGCAAGGGAAATATATTGGCTTGAAAATCAAGAAAATTGACTTTAACAACGTTATTCTCCACAAACGGGATATTTTTTTCTTTTTTTCTTTTTTTGTATCCAGAGATAGCTTGGCACTGAAAAATCGTAGAGCGTTGTTCAAAAGCTCATTTTAAATGTAATTAATTGGGTTAAAAATCTATAGTAACTAAATAAATTATTTCTAAAAGAGAATAAATTTTTCCACCAAAAACTGCATTTTTGATGTCTTTTCACACTGCAGTCTTTCAAACATAATCGTATACCAGGATTTGAACCCACGCCTCCGAAGAGACTGGTGGCTAACACCAGTGCCTTGGACCACTCGGCCAGGCTGCCTCTCATAAATAAATATATATGTGATCCGGGCTGCAGCGGTAGCTAGCAACCTAGTAAGAGACGATCACGTCCAATGTTAAGAAATATAAAAACCCATAGTTCCTAACAGAGGAGTCAGATCAAAACAAAAAGTACACCATTAGAACCGCCTTGTCCGAATCCCCTGTATAGGAAACTTTCTGTCCCTTGGCTTGAACAGCAAGGGAAATATAATGGCTTGAAAATAAAGAAAAGTGGCAGCTACTACAACATTCTGCCTAAACGAGATATTTTTTTCTTTTTTTCTTTTTTTCTTTTCCACAGATAGCTTGGCACTGGAACATCGTAGAGGGTTGTTCAATAGCTCATTTTAAAGTAAATTAATTGGGTTAAAAACCTATAGTAAAGAACGAACCATAGCAGCAACCGAAGTCATCATATAGTTTCGCTATGACGTTATTTATGGTTGTAACCTATGATGATGACGCCATTCCAAATCTTGTATACGACGATTCAGTTTTTGTCAAAAAATAGCTTTTATTTTGGACATTATGGTTTGTTAATTTCAAAAACACATTGATGTAGTAATTCCTTTAAAATAAGCCCTTAAACAACTCATTAAAGTTTTCCAATGCCCCGCTAGCAGCAGAGAAGGTTAAAAAAGGACTGATCAGTTTTGCCCAAGCATAAAGGGATTTTCTTTGCTGTTCTAGCCTGGAGACTGTAGGTTTCCCAAATAGGGTTCCCAACCATAGAATTTTGATGGAGCAACATTTGTTCCAATTCAACACATTTTTAGGTGCTTTAGGCTGGAAGATTGGATCACATGTTGAGGACTTGCTTAAGGTATTCTAAGTGGCATACCTACTGTATATCTTGAAAATTCACTTGAATGAAATAATGGGTAGGCAAAGAGTTCCAAACGATAGTAGATATTTTCCGAACTGAAAACATTTTCGCCATTTTTTTTACATCCATTTTTTATGAAAATCGTTTTCTTACATACTTCATTGTATGTAAAAAGGGTGAACCGTCTATAATCTATACGATCTGGAACAGTAAAAATGTGACTCCCAATTGGAGGGCATAGTCCAAGTTCAGCAGCATGCTGATTTGTTGATTTTCTCCATTTTTCACATCCTCAGTACCTTCCGACAGTTGTTTTGGTTTCATATTATTTTCCCAAGAGACCCATTGATTTACAACTAATTTCGTAATTTAGATTACGTGGGAAGTGTATTTTAAAAGTACCATGGGGGTTCAAAAAGCATATTTTGTCATGTGATGGTGGTTAGAAATCACCCAAAGTTGCAAATATGGATGTACCACCATATTGATTTTGTGATAAATTTGTCAACCGGCTTTGAAACTAAAAATTTTCCGATTAAATATATCGAGTTAAGATTTTGAGTCGAATTCGGGACACAGTTTGACGCCGTAAGAGAGCTAAGCCCAATTATTTGAAAACTACAGAGATGGCCATAGCATTTGACCATGGTAATTGCAATATCCAAACGAATGACCTTTAAAATTGATAAGCACAGCTGGTTGGTTAAAAATTTTGCAATGGGTTCTTATGCAAAATTTGACAGAATTTCAAGCTGTTTTTCTCACTAGACAGTTTCTTTCTTTAAATAGAGGCTTTTTCTTTAAATTCCAAGAGACAATTACAATTTTGAATAAAAAGAGCACTCTTAAGCTTTTTGATGTAATGATGTTTTGGCTTATGTTTTAATAAATTAGGTAAACTTATTCTGTAAATAATATCAAGAATATTCCCAAATTTCTGATTCGCTAAATTCATTAAAATTTCTGGAAGAAATCTGACTAATACTTATATCTTTGAACCGCAACCCAACAATGAATGAAAAATATAATTCGTAAACCCAAGAGTTAGCATTGAATATGACAGTTGCTTGACAATATAATTTCTATTGACAATATTCATAAAGAAATGAAAAATTTTCTGAACAAAAAAGATACAAGGCTTTCTGTTGAAGAGAAGAGCACAGTAGTGAAGAAAAGGAATGTCTCTGAATCTACAAGACTTTCCAAATTGGAACCTGAGGTTAAAAAGTTACCTTTGGGAAATGACAATTCATCTCAGATGGACAAAAACACCATCGAATTTCTAAAAAATAAAACGATGGCTAGAAATAAACTGGATTCATTCAAAAAACTCGAAAGTGAGCTTGGACCAATTGCCAACAAACTGGAAAAACTGTATATATCTCCAGAAAGAAAGAAAGCAGTAAGAGCACGGTGGGAAGTAATGGATTGTATCCGACACACAAACTCACTTACAGAAAAATTGAGAAAATACCAAAGCCAAACTGGGAGAATGGATTCAGATGGAATTTATCTAGCTTTTACTATAAAATGGTCAAAATAAGTTCAACCATGACCAACTTGGAAAAAGAAGTAAAATTGATACAACAGATAGAGCCCAAATCAACGGAAAACTTATCTCAGTCTGAGAAAGTGTGGCTTGTTGCTAGGAAAGAAAGGACGGATGACAGAAGAAGCAATGAACCTGAGGATCGTGGATCTTGTCGCCGAAGACATGATTCATAGCATGGTCAATTTCCTGATGAAAGGTACTACCGAGATAGCAGACAACGCTATACAGATGACAGTGATGAGGCCTACCAGGCAATGGCTGCCCGTCAGACCAACACGCCTCATTCTTTTGTCTCCCCCGCTCATAAAGAGGCTGAATCAAGTTCGAGAACTTCAGCTGAAGATAGTTCCAGGCATGAGACATATAAGCCAGAAGCTGAAAAAAAAATGTCAAATCAGATGGAACAATCTCTTTTAGAGCCAATCAAGAGCGAAAGAGTTAATGAAGAGGTTCAGCAAAAGGTTTCCCTTGGAATTGAAACCATGAATAATAATCCTCAAAGTCAACAAGACATTCGCAGCTTGCATGGCCCAGAAGGTGCAGCTACCTTGCCTCAGAAAGTTGTTCATTGCCTAGACCTGGAAGGAGCAGCTTATTCGACTCGTCCTGCTCAGCATTCCGCAAAAGAATTTGAATCTCTTTCAAGAGCAGAAAAGACCTCATTTAACTCGAGTGCAATTGCTGGACCATCTCTTCAAAGGGGTCCCGCAGTATACGCGAATGAGCACTGCGCCATAGTTTCTAGGTGTGAAACTAGGGCTGTGAAAAATCTTACTGAAGACTTTGCCGCTCATAAAGACGCTGATTCGAAAGCTTCGCCCAGTTCAAATAGTGGCCCAGAAAAAGAGACGGATAAAGCAAACTTTTTCAAAAATATAATAAAAAAATCTACTTCAATATTTAAGAGCAAAAATTTATACTTACCAGACGATCTTAAACCGAAATACAAATATGATCCAGAAAAGAAAAGGTGGGTAGACGTTGAAAATCCAGACGAGGAGACGAAAGCCCCAGCTCTTCCACCTTGTCAAACTTCTGAAGGTCAACCCATGCCTGCTCAAAAACCTGCACCTGGACGTAGACATCCTTTGATAAATAAGTCAAAGACTATAAAAAGAACTCCTCTAGAGCCAAGGAGTTCAAACCTTACACCTGGAGTAAGTACCCCCAAAGTACCTCCAGGGCCCCCAAAGAGCCCCCAGGAAACCGAAGGAAAGATGGATATCACAAGAAACTTGGAAACTAATTGATGAGCGCAATGACTTGAGACAGCAAATTTTCTCTGCTGGCGGCGACAGACCTTCGGTCTTCACAAATGTCCAATATAGAATGAAGGACAGAGAAATCAAGAAGTCGGCAAAATCTGACAAGCGGAGATGTGCAGAAGAGAAGGCTAGACTAGCAGAGGAAGCAGCTAAAAAAAGAAACTCCAAAGCAGTTTACAGGCTCACAAATGAAATGCTAGGAAAGCTAACCAGAAGATTCAACCAAGTCAAAGATGAGAGCGGAAATGTTCTCACCGAAACTGAGAAAATTGCCGAGAGATGGGTTTCCCCCTTCGAAAAGGTTTTGAATAGACCGAGACCAACTGACCGAGAAAGCATCCCTTCTATGCTCTTTCTTAACCTTAAGATTGACGAAAATCCTCCAATATCTGCGGAAATACTTGTTGCAGTAAAAAAACTTCAGAATTGAAGATCACCTGGTGAAGACTGCATAACTTCGGAAATGATCAATTCCTCTTAGTGTGGATAACGCTGATTACAACAGACGGGCAGTTCGAAAAGGTCCCTGGCGACTGGACCAGAGGGATAGTTGTTAGGATATTTAAGAAAGGTGATGCTCTCAACTGCGATAACTGGCGAGGTATAAACCTAATATCAGTACCAAGTAAGGTTGTAGCGCTTGCAATACTCGGACGCCTGAAAAAAGCACTCGATCCGTATCTGAGAGAAGAGCAACATGTTTTTTGGACAGGTAGATCTTGTTCAGATCTCATATTCACGCTCAGGACTCTGATAGAAGAAGCAAATGAGTGGTCCAACAAAATATACATGCTCTTCATTGATTTTGAAAAGGCCTTCGATTCCGTGGACCATGACACACTCTGTTAAATTCTAGAGTGTTATGGTGTCCCCAAGAAAATAATAAGTTTGATCATGGCCTTTTATGAAAATACGGAATGTTGCATAAAGACAGAGAACGGAACAACTAGATACTTCAAAATTATGTCAGGAGTGCGCCATGGATGCTTTTTATCATCCTTTTTTTTTAATTTTAATGGCCTATGTTGAGAGAAGCGGCCGGCTTCGTAATAATTGTTGGAAATAAAATCCTCGCGCACCTCTACTTGGCGGTTGTTATGGCAATTGTATAATTTAAAACGCAGCGACTCCAGGAGCTCCTTAATAATGTGAGTGTTAAAGCGGAGAAAGTTGGCCTAAACATCAACATAGACAAGACTAAATCAATGGCAACATCGGGCTCGCCATTTGAGCTACAGCATAAAAATCGTAGAGTTGAACAAGTCCATGAATTTAAGTACCTCGGAAGCTGGGTTGATTACACAGGAGAGGTGCAAAATGAGGTCAAGAGAAGAAATGGCATGGCAAACGCTGCTTTCAACAAAATTAAGCCAGTATGGAAATCAAAGAAGTGCTCGATTGCACTAAAGCTTTAACTTCTTAATAGCAACGTCTTGTCCGTGCTATTCTATGCCAGTGAATGCTGGAAGCTAGATGTTGGGACAGAGAAAAGACTCACAGCTTTCGGAAATATGTGCTTGAGACGCGTGATGGGTATCGGTTGGCGTCAAAGAGTCAGCAACATTGAGGTTCGCAGAAATTATAATAAAGAACGACCTCTTGCCTATACTAAAGGCTTGAAAATCAATAAAAGTGGCAGCTACTACAACATTCTGCCTAAATTACTACTTAAGAACGACAAAGATGTAAATTCTCTCATTCTTGATTAGATAATGGTTAGATCGAAGCAAGCTATACGCAAGTTGAAAAAACAGTATTACACAAACAACAGAGATAGTAACTTGAAAAGAATACTGATAAGGAGTCATCCTACCAAGCTCTTTAATCATTGGCATCAGAAGTCCCAACAAATGACCTTCTTTGTGTGGTTGGGGACTTCAAATCAAAGGTCGGAGATGAAAGAGACTACTGCCCGCAAGTCCTAGGGAGACATGGTCTTGGTGAAATGAACGAAAATGGAGCCCTTCTGGTAGATTATTCTCTGAGGAATGATCTTACGGTCGGCACAACTCAGTTAGAACATAAAACCATCCACAAACAGTCATGGATCTCGCCAGACGGCAGGACGAAGAACCAATTAGATCATTTCATAATCTTAAGGAGATGGCGGACAAGTCTTCTAGACGTACGTGGCTTCAGAGGGGCAGATGCCCAGTCGGACCACATCCTTATGGTATCAAAATTGAACGTTAAGCTGAAAGTGCCCAAAAACGCAAAGTCAAACTCTACGAAGCTTTATGTTGTGGATAAGTTACATGTCTGAGAAACCTGAAGAAAATTTTGTATGGAGCTGAAGAACTCATTCGCTCTGCTTGAAATAGAAAACGGCACAGACAGTCCTGAAACAGCATGGCAAGAAATGAAGACAACATACAATCAAGTTGCTAGGGATGTGCTCAGGATAAAGAAGAAACCGAAGGAAAGATGGATATCACAAGAAACTTGGAAACTAATTGATGAGCGCAATGACTTGAGACAGCAAATTTTCTCTGCTGGCGGCGACAGACCTTCGGTCTTCACAAATGTCCAATATAGAATGAAGGACAGAGAAATCAAGAAGTCGGCAAAAGCTGACAAGCGGAGATGTGCAGAAGAGAAGGCTAGACTAGCAGAGGAAGCAGCTAAAAAAGAAACTCCAAAGCAGTTTACAGGCTCACAAATGAAATGCTAGGAAAGCTAACCATCAGATTCAACCAAGTCAAAGATGAGAGCGGAAATGTTCTCACCGAAACTGAGAAAATTGCCGAGAGATGGGTTTCCCACTTCGAAAAGGTTTTGAATAGACCGAGACCAACTGACCGAGAAAGCATCCCTTCTATGCTCTTTCTTACCCTTAAGATTGACAAAAATCCTCCAACATCTGCGGAAATACTTGTTGCAGTGAAAAAACTTAAGAATTGAAGATCACCTGGTGAAGACTGCATAACTTCGGAAATGATCAATTCCTCTCAGTGTGGATAACGCTGATTACAACAGTCGGGCAGTTCAAAAAGGTCCCTGGCGACTGGACCAGAGGGATAGTTGTTAGGATATTTAAGAAAGGTGATGCTCTCAACTGCGATAACTGGCGAGGTATAAACCTAATCTCAGTACCAAGTAAGGTTGTAGTGCTTGTAATACTCGAACAACTGAAAAAAGCACTCAATACGTATCTGAGAGAAGAGCAACATGGCTTTTGGACAGGTAGATCTTGTTCAGATCTCATATTCACGCTCATGATTCTGATAGAAGAAGCAAATGAATGGTCCAACAAAATATACATGCTCTTCGTTGATTTTGAAAAGGCCTTCGATTTAGTGGACCATGACACACTCTGTTAAATTCTAGAGTGTTATGGTGTTATAATAAAGAACGAATATTTTACCGATTATCTACTAATAACCATATATGACGTAATAAGTGAAATGATGTAATATCTAAAACCTATTTTTTACTAATGACCATATATGACTTAATGAGTGACGTGACGTAAAAATTGAAAAAAATAATTTTTTTTTATTTTCGTTTTTAGTTCAGAATCGCTAAAGTTATAAACTGCAAAAATATTTATGGTGTCTGAAAATAGTTTTAATCTTTTAATTTAGACTAGAAAAATACCTAAAAATTTAAAATTTAGTTTAATTTTTTGTTAGGTTCTTGATACTTGATACGTGTCATAAACATTTAACTAACGGTTACATAATGGTTTCAATCAAGCAAGCTACATGCAAATTAAAAAAACAGTACTACCAAAAAAACAGAAATAGCATCTTGAAAAGAGAAAAGCAAAGGTATTCAACCGACCAGGCGTACCGAGATGCGAAAATTGATAGTGACAAACAGCGTTATTATAATGATTTAGTTTATAGACAAGTGAAAATTGATAGTGACAAACAGCGTTATTATAATGATGAAGTTTATAGACATGCAACAATTGAGAAAGCCAAACAAAAGAGCAAGGAACTGTATGATAACGATATAGATTACCGAAACAAACATAAGAAAAAAGTTGCTACCAGAATAATGGGTAGATACTGGGGTGACAAAAGCTATAATGAAAAAACTAAATTCTCTGCGAGGTTGTACCGTAGAACACATAAGGACAAAGGGAAAAATTACATTCAGAAATACAAGAAGATGGCAAAATCCGGGTTGCAGCGGTAGCTAGCAACCTAGTAAGAGACGATCACCTCCAATGTTAAGAAATATAAAACCCCCCAACTCCTAAAAAAAGAGTCAGATCAAAACAAAAAGTACACCATTAGAACCGCCTTGTCCGAATCCTCTATAAAGGAAACTTACCGCCCTTTGGCTTGAATAACAAAGAATATATATTGGCTTGAAAATCAAGAAAATTGACTTTTACCACGTTATTCTCCCCAAACGGGATATTTTTTTCTTTCTTTCTTTTCCACGGATAGCTTGGCACTGGAACATCGTAGAGAGTTGTTCAATGGCTCATTTTAAAGGAAATCTCTAGATCTAGCGCTATTTGTACTTAATTTTTTTTTATTAATTTTTTTTACGAAAAACTTAATTTTTTATATACAATATTAATCAATGACGTCATAGTCTTTGGATGTAGTTAGTACATAAAGTCTGGATCATCGAATTAAAGCTGAAACTAAGTAAAGAACAATTACGCCTCTATATATTCACAGTGATCTATAAAATTTCCCATTACATCTATAAACTGTTCCACAGTTGCCGGTTCATACCTTGGAAGCTTATCACTAAACATGCAACATTTCTTTTGGATATTACTATGAAGTTTTGCGAAAGCATCTCTAGCTGACTTTTCAACAAAATCCATTCTTTCAGAGATAATTTTAATCTTTAATTTTGAATATTTTTCGTAATCCCGGTAAAAAATTCGTAAAATTTTTCTAAATTTACTAAGATCAGCCAGCATTGTTGCCATGTTTTTGGACTTCTGAATATAATTTTTAATTTTTACAATAAGAAACGAACTGTAACCCCTAGTAACTGAAGTATTAAATCAAACAGCTCGTGGTTATAATAAAGAGCTGTGTAATGGCTCATTTTAAAGGAAACCGCTGTATATAGAAACCGCTTGTAATTAACTAAAATAATTGTAATTATAAAATAAATTTTTACAATATGGTAAAGAACTAACTCTGGGCCATAGTAACTAATTTAATTTTGAAAAGAAAGAATTCCGGCAGAAACCTAAATGGTAGTATAAGTAAGCTACCTTTCATAAAATCTGTCCAACGGGATTTGAACTCAAATCGCAGGATTCAATGTCTTAAGTCCTAACCACTACACCAAGAAACGTTTACAGAAAAAATAATTTTAAAATTATATGATATTATAACTTAAAGACCGAACTCTAACCATCATTATTGCCAATCAGTTCGTGTTATCCGGTTTGCAGAGGTAGAAAGCAACCTATTAAGAGACGATCATATCCAATGTTAAGAAAAATAAAAACCAATAACTCCTAAAAAAAAGTCAGATCAAAACAAAAAGTAACTGCCTTGTCCAAAACCCCTATATAGAAAACTTTCTGTCATTTGACTTTAACAGAAAGGGAAACATATTGGCCTGAAAATCAAGAAAGTGACAGCTACTACAGCATTCTGCCCAAACCGCATCTTTTTTTTCTTTTCCTATAATAAAGAACGACCTCTTGCCTATACTAAATTTTATAGGCCACTTAACTGTAGTAGAGGTTAGTAAAGTTTACATTAAGGACTAATATAGTTCTTAATGGTAAAGAACAAATTCTAGGCCATACTAACTAATTTAATGTTGAAAAGAATTATAATAAAGAACGACTTTTTGCCTATACTAAATTTTAGTTAATTTAGGTTAGGGTAATTAGGTTAGTTAAAAAAGGTTAGTAATTCCACAGATAGCTTGGCACTGGAACATCGTAGAGAGTTGTTTAATGGCTCATTTTAAAGAAAATTAATGGGGTTAAATTTACATTAAAAGACGATCACTGAAATAACAAACCATTCCATACATTGGACTTAGTTAGCTACTTGATTGTTTGAGTTTCGTCTCTTATTATTTAAAAGAAGAAAAAGCCGTAGGCTTTTTCCTGTTTGTATTTATAGTTAAAAAACGAACTCAAGTCAAAAGAAACTGAACACTGTGGTTCATTCATATTATCTTCATTATTTTAGCTAGAATGTAAATAAATCCGGGTTGCAGCGGTAGCTAGCAATCCGGGTTGCAGCGGTAGCTAGCAACCTAGTAAGAGACGATCACGTCCAATATTAAGAAATACAAAAACCCATAACTCCTAAAAAAAAGAGTCAGATCAAAACAAAAAGTACACCATTAGTATCGCCTTGTCCAAAATTCCTATAAGGAAAACTTACCGCCCTTTGGCGTGAATAACAAAGAATATATATTGGCTTGAAAATCCAGAAAATTGACTTTTACCACGTTATTCTCCACAAAGGGGATATTTTTTTCTTTCTTCTTCTTTTCCACAGATAGCTTGGCACTGGAACATCGTAGAGAGTTGTTCAATGGCTCATTTTAAATTATAATAAAGATCGAACTCTTCCCTATACTAACTTGTATAGGCAACTTCACTATAGTTAAGATTACAGTATTTATATTATGACATTGCAAAAGGTATGAGAAAAAATTGCAAAACTCTGTAAACTGCAAAAATATTTAGAATGTTTTCACAGTAAAAACCGATCTGTAGTCCGTAGTAACTGAAGATCCGGGTCGCACCGTATTATAATAGAAAAAGGAACTCTAACTTATATTAAATGGATTACATAAAGGATATACAAGTTTAATCGGATATAACAGAAACCTAATCCAGGTTGCAGTTGTATCCAGGTTGCAGCGGTAGCTAGTTACATTAAAAGACGATCATTGGAATAGCAAACCATAGCATACATTGGAATTTGTTAGCTACTTGATTGTTTGAGGTTCGTCTCTTACTATTTCAAAGAAGAAAAAGCCGTAGGCTTTTTCCTGTTTGTTATTATCATTACCAATAATCTGTTGAGGAAACTTAGACCACCTTAGTGGCTTGAAAAAGAGAAAAAATAATTTCTGAGAAAAACTTTCAAACAGTACGTGGTAACAAACTGTTTCAAACATAATAATAAGGATCCTGGAAGTGAACTTGTTGAGGATCCGGGTTGCAGCGGTAGTCCGGGTTGCAGCGGTAGCTAGCAACCTAGTAAGAGACGATCACGTCTAATGTTAAGAAATATAAAAACCCATAGTTCCTAACAAAGGAGTCAGATCAAAACAAAAAGTACACCATTAGAATCGCCTTGTCCGAAACCCCTGTATAGGAAACTTTCTGTCCCTTGGCTTGCACAGCAAGGGAAATATATTGGCTTGAAAATCAAGCAAATTGACTTTTACCACGTTATTCTCCCCAAACGGGATATTTTTTTCTTTTTTCTTTCTTTTCCAGAGATAGCTTGGCACTGGAACATCGTAGAGGGTTGTTCAATAGCTCATTTTAAAGGAAATTAATTGGGTTAAAAACCTTTTGTAACTAAAATAAATTATTTCTAAAAGAGAATAAATTTTTCCAATAAAAACTGTATTTTTGAAGCAGTGACGTCATAATTACTATATAAGAAACTTCAAAACTGTAAATGGTCTCATTCATGAATATCACAATAAGAGACGATCACGTCCAATGCTAACATCCGGGTTGCAGCGGTAGCTAGCAACCTAGTAAGAGACGATCACTTCCAATGTTAAGAAATATAAAAACCCATAGTTCTTAAAAAAAAGAGTCAGATCAAAACAAAAAGTACACCATTAGAACCGCCTTGTCCGAAACCCCTGCATAGTAAAATTTCTGTCCCTTGGCTTGAACAGCAAGGGAAATATATTGGCTTGAAAATCAAGAAAAGTGGCAGCTACTACAACATTCTGCCTAAACGGGATATTTTTTTCTTTTTTTCTTTTTTTTTCTTTTGTATCCAGAGATAGCTTGGCACTGGAACATCGTAGAGGATTGTTCAATAGCTCATTTTAAAGGAAATTAATTGGGTTAAAAATCTATAGTAACTAAAATAAATTATTTCTAAAAGAGAATAAATTTTTCCACCAAAAACTGCATTTTGATGTCTTTTTACAATAAGGAACGAACTCTTCCCTCTATTATCTTACGTAGACAGCTTAACTACAGCATAGGCTTGTACATTTGTATTTAAAAAGTCAAGACATTTTTTACAGTAAAGAACGATCTCTCTCCCATACTAACTGATATATGGTGGTTCCAGGTGTATCCGGGTTGCAGCGGTAGCTAGCAACCTAGTAAGAGACGATCACGTCCAATGTTAAGTTATAATAAAGAACGAATATTTTACCGATTATCTACTAATTATGATAAAGAACAAACGCTAGCTCATAGTAACTGTATCCAGGTTGCAGTGGTAGCTAGGAACCTAGTAAGAGACGATCACATTCAATTTTGAGAAAATTAATAGCTCATAGCTCCTGAAAACAGTGTCAGATCAAAACAAGAAATACACTTTTAGAATCACCTTGTCTGAAACCCCTATATAGGAAACTTACCGTCCCTGAACTTGAATAACGAGGAAAATCTATTGGCTTAAAAAACAAGATAAGTTACTTGAACTACGATATCTGCATAAACGGCATCTTTTTTCCGATTTTTTCCGCAGCTACCGGGGATTTAATGGCTCGTTTTAAAGAAAATTGCAATATCTAGTACCTTTTGTGATAAAAATTTAAATAAAATCAATTTTCTTATGAAAAGCTTCATTTTTCTGTAACACTCTAGTAGCAAATGTTATTTACATCATTTGCATGCAAAGATTTGTATCAAAATAATCCTATTTTCTACAAATAATTATAACATTATAAAAACATTTAGATATAACTTTATAAAATTCAGTAGCTTTTTTAGGGTTTAAAAAAAATCTGATTTGTCAATTACATTAAAAGACGATCATTGGAATAGCATACCACTGCATACATTGGACTTAGTTAGCTACTTGATTGCTTGAGGTTTGTCTCTTACTATTTCAAAGAAGAAAAAGCCGTAGGCATTTTCCTGTTTGTAATGATATAGCATAAAACGAAACCCAAGTTGTAACTGACGTCATCCTGGTTGTTATGGTATCC
This sequence comes from Artemia sp. Qi Xiang Cuo, assembly GCF_049724085.1. Taxonomy (NCBI): domain Eukaryota; kingdom Metazoa; phylum Arthropoda; class Branchiopoda; order Anostraca; family Artemiidae; genus Artemia; species Artemia sp. Qi Xiang Cuo. Next base: position 411,777 of record NW_028300380.1, read on the forward strand.
GGGTTGCAGCGGTAGCTAGCAACTTAGTAAGAGACGATCACGTCCAATGTTAAGAAATATAAAAACCCATAGTTCTTAAAAAAGGAGTCAGATCAAAACAAAAAGTACACCATTAGAACCGCCTTGTCCGAAACCCCTGTATAGGAAACTTTCTGTCCCTTTGCTTGAACAGCAAGGGAAATATATTGGCTTGAAAATCAAGAAAATTGACTTTAACCACGTTATTCTCCCCAAACGGGATATTTTTTCTTTTTTTTTCTTTTTTTTTTTCTTTTGTATCCAGAGATAGCTTGGCACTGGAACATCGTAGAGGGTTGTTCAATAGCTCATTTTAAAGGAAATTAATTGGGTTAAAAATCTATAGTAACTAAAATAAATTATTTCTAAAAGAGAATAAATTTAACAATAAAGAACGAACTCTAATTAAATTTTGTTATTATCCGGGTTGCAGCGGTAGCTAGCAATCCGGGTTGCAGCGGTAGCTAGCAACCTAGTAAGAGACGATCACGTCCAATGTTAAGAAATATAAAAACCCATAGTTCCTAACAAAGGAGTCAGATCAAAACAAAAAGTACACCATTAGAATCGCCTTGTCCGAAACCCCTGTATAGGAAACTTTCTGTCCCTTGGCTTGAACAGCAAGGGAAATATATTGGCTTGAAAATCAAGCAAATTGACTTTTACCACGTTATTCTCCCCAAACGGGATATTTTTTTCTTTTTTCTTTCTTTTCCAGAGATAGCTTGGCACTGGAACATCGTAGAGGGTTGTTCAATAGCTCATTTTAAAGGAAATTAATTGGGTTAAAAACCTTTTGTAACTAAAATAAATTATTTCTAAAAGAGAATAAATTTTTCCAATAAAAACTGTATTTTTGATGCAGTGACGTCATAATTGCTATATAAGAAACGTCAAAACTGTAAATGGTCTCATTCATGAATATCACAATAAGAGACGATCACGTCCAATGCTAACATAACAATAAAGAACGACCTCTAATTAAATTTTGTTATTATTATAATAAAGATCGAACTCTTCCCTATACTAACTTGCATACGCAACTTCACTATAGTTAAGATTACAGTATTTATATTATACATCATTATAGATTATAAAAGGTTCAAATGTTCGAAGATTATAGAGTTAAAAATTTTCCCACACCGGGAATCGAACCCGAGCCTGTTAAGTGAAAGTTAACTATCCTAGCCACTAGACCATATGGAACCATAAAGAATTACAAAAAGACGATCATTAGGATATCATACATAAGGCATTATAGTATGGTAAAGATCGACCTCTAGCCTATTTAAATTTTTACTATAGAGTTCATTACCATGAACTGTTTGATTGGTTCAAAATTCAAATATCTTTGAAAAGACTGCAGCATGAAAATACATCAAAAATGCAGTTTTTTGACAAAATTGATTCTACTTTAAAAACTATTTTATTTTTAAATATAAAAGACACTAGATGTAGCAATTTCCTTTAAAATGAGCTATTATACAACTCTCTATGATTTTCCAGTGCCCAGCTAGCTGAGGAGAAAAAAAGCGGAAAAAAAGATGCCGTTTGTGGAGATTATCGTGGTTAAAATCAATTTTCTTGATTTTCAAGCCAATATATTTTCTTTGTTATTCATCCGGGTTGCAGCGGTAGCTAGCAACCTAGTAAGAGACGAACACCTCCAATGTCAAGAAATATAAAACCCCCCAACTCCTAAAAAAAGAGTCAGATCAAAACAAAAAGTACACCATTAGAACCGCCTTGTCCGAATCCTCTATAAAGGAAACTTACCTCCCTTTGGCTTGAATAACAAAGAAAATATATTGGCTTGAAAATCAAGAAAATTGACTTTTACCACGTTATTCTCCACAAACGGGATATTTTTTCTTTCCGCTTTTTCTTTCTGCTCAGCTAGCTGGGCACTGGAAAATCATAGAGAGCTGTATAATAGCTCATTTTAAAGGAAATTGCAACATCTAGTCACTTTTGTATTTAAAAATAAAATACTTTTTAAAGTAGAATCAATTTTGTCAAAAAAATTGCATTTTTGATGTATTTTCATACTGCAGTCTTTTCAAAGATATTTGAATTTTGATATAATAAAGATCGAACTCTTCCCTATACTAACTTGCACACGCAACTTCACTATAGTTAAGATTACAGTATTTATATTATACATCATTATAAATTATAAAAGGTTCAAATGTTCGTAGATTATAGAGATAAAAATTTTCCCACACCGTGAATCGAACCCGAGCCTGTTAAGTGAAAGTTAACTATCCTAGCCACTATTATAATAAAGATCGAACTCTTCCCTATACTAACTTGCATACGCAACTTCACTATAGTTAAGATTACAGTATTTATATTATACATCATTATAAATTATAAAAGGTTCAAATGTTCGAAGATTATAGAGTTAAAAATTTTCCCACACCGGGAATCGAACCCGAGCCTGTTAAGTGAAAGTTAACTATCCTAGCAACTAGACCATATGGAACCATAAAGAAGTATGATTTAAGAGCCATATGCATATTATTATTTCACCATACCAATTATAATAAGGCCAAAACAAAATCGTCGACTTTCAACCTTACTTTTGACACATTAGTTAAATCTTCATCAGGCTTAAAAAATGTTTTTTATAATAAAGAACGAACCCTCGCTTATACTAACTCAAATCTTTAATATATTCCGGGTTGCAATGGTTCCTTATAATAAAGAACGAACTCTTGCCTATAATAGATTAGATACTCAACTTAATTATAGTTAATGATATAGTAATGATAGGGTTTTATTGATAGCTGAACTACAAATTAAAAGAAAAAGACACCAGCTGGATTTGTTACATTAAAATATAATAAAGATCGAACTCTTCCCTATACTAACTTGCATACGCAACTTCACTATAGTTAAGATTACAGTATTTATATTATACATCATTATAGATTATAAAAGGTTCAAATGTTCGAAGATTATAGAGTTAAAAATTTTCCCACACCGGGAATCGAACCCGAGCCTGTTAAGTGAAAGTTAACTATCCTAGCCACTAGACTATATGGAACCATAAAGAAGTATGATTTAAGAGCCATATGCATATTATTATTTCACCATACCAATTATACTAAGGCCAAAACAAAATCGTCGACTTGCAACCTTACTTTTGACACATTAGTTAAATCTTCATCAGGCTTAAAAAATTTTTTGCTAGTTAATTTCTAAATTGTTAATTTGTAGTTAATTTGTAAAGACATCCATTTAGCAAAAGAAAAGTAATATTTTTTATAATAAATTATAGTAAAGAACGAACTTCAGTCCATAGTAACTAAAACAAGATTATAATCAGCTTTGGTATAAAATACTGTCATCCGGGTTGCAGCGGTAGCTAGCAACCTAGTAAGAGACGATCACGTCCAATGTTAAGAAATATAAAAACCCATAGCTCCTAAAAAGGGAGTCAGATCAAAACAAAAAGTACACCATTAGAACCGCCTTGTCCGAAACCCCTGTATAGGAAACTTTCTGTCCCTTGGCTTGAACAGCAATGGAAATATATTGGCTTGAAAATCAAGAAAATTGACTTTAACCACGTTATTCTCGTCAAAAGGGATATTTTTTCTTTTTTTTTTGTATCCAGAGATAGCTTGGCACTGGAACATCGTAGAGGGTTGTTCAATAGCTCATTTTAAAGGAAATTAATTGGGTTAAAAATCTATAGTAACTAAAATAAATTATTTCTAAAAGAGAATAAATTTTTCCAATAAAAACTGTATTTTTGATGCAGTGACGTCATAATTACTATATAAGATCATCATAGTTTTATATTAGAGCTATGACGTGAATAGAGTGACGTCATAATTAGTATATAAGGAAAGTCAAAACTGAAAATTCTCTCATTCTTGATTAGAATAATGGTTAGATCAAAGCAGGCTATACGCAAGTTGAAGAAAGAGTACTACACAAACAACAGAGATAGTAACTTGAAAAGAAAAAAGCAAAGGTATTCAACCGACCAGGTGTATCGAGAAGTAATAATTGAGAGAGCAAAAAAGGTATTCAACCGACCAGGCGTATCGAGAAGTAATAATTGAGAGAGCAAAAGAACGGTATGGTAATGATGAACATTACAGAGAATATAATAAAGAACGACCTCTTACCTATACTAAATTTTATACGCCACTTAATTATAGTATAGGTTAGTAATTCAACAGATAGCATGGCACTGGAACATTGTAGAGAGTTGTTCAATGGCTCATTATCCGGGTTGCAGCGGTAGCTAGCAACCTAGTAAGAGACGATTATAATAAAGAACGAATATTGTGTACTAATAACCATATATGACTTAATTAGCGACGTGACGTAAAAATTGAAAAAATTAATTTTTATTTTATTTTCGTTTTTAGTTCAGAATCGCTAAAGTTATAAACTGAAAAAATATTTATGGTGTCTGAACAATAGTTTTAATCTTTTAATTTAGACTAGAAAAATACCTGAAATTACAATAAGGAACGAACTTTAACCCATAGTAACTTAAGTATTAAATCAAACGGTTCGTTGTCATAGTAAAGAGCTGTGTAATGGCTCATTTTAAAGGAAACTGCTGTATATAGAAACCTTTTGTAATTAAAAAAATTAATTATTATTATAAAACAAATTATTACGATGTGGTAAAGAACTAACTCTAGGCGATAGCAACTAATTTAATTTTGAAAAGAAACAATTACAGCAGAAACCTAAATGGTAGTATAAGTAAGCTACAGTTAATAACGACCGTCCACCAGAATTTGAACTCGGATCGCAGGATTCAAAGTCTTAAGTGCTAACCACTACACCAAGAAATGTTCATATAACAAAGAATTTTAACAGTATATGATAACTTAAAGACCAAACTCTATCCATCAGTATTGTCTATCAGATCGTTTTAACGAACTTTATAGCAATTTTATCCGGGTTGCAGCGGTAGCTAGCAACCTAGTAAGAGACGATCACGTCCAATGTTAAGAAATATAAAAACCCATAGTTCCTAACAAAGGAGTCAGATCAAAACAAAAAGTACACCATTAGAATCGCCTTGTCCGAAACCCCTGTATAGGAAACTTTCTGTCCCTTGGCTTGAACAGCAAGGGAAATATATTGGCTTGAAAATCAAGCAAATTGACTTTTACCACGTTATTCTCCCCAAACGGGATATTTTTTTCTTTTTTCTTTCTTTTCCAGAGATAGCTTGGCACTGGAACATCGTAGAGGGTTGTTCAATAGCTCATTTTAAAGGAAACTAATTGGGTTAAAAACCTTTTGTAACTAAAATAAATTATTTCTAAAAGAGAATAAATTTTTCCAATAAAAACTGTATTTTTGATGCAGTGACGTCATAATTACTATATAAGAAAGGTCAAAACTGTAAATGGTCTCATTCATGAATATCACAATAAGAGACGATCACGTCCAATGCTAACATAACAATAAATTTTGTTATTATCCGGGTTGCAGCGGTAGCTAGCAACCTAGTAAGAGACGATCACGTCCAATGTTAAGAAATATAAAAACTCATAGTTCTTAAAAAAAGAGTCAGATCAAAACAAAAAGTACACCATTAGAATCGCCTTGTCCGAAACCCCTGTATAGGAAACTTTCTGTCCCTTGGCTTGAACAGCAAGGGAAATATATTGGCTTGAAAATCAAGCAAATTGACTTTTACCACGTTATTCTCCCCAAACGGGATATTTTTTTCTTTTTCTTTCTTTTCCAGAGATAGCTTGGCACTGGAACATCGTAGAGGGTTGTTCAATAGCTCATTTTAAAGGAAATTAATTGGGTTAAAAACCTTTTGTAACTAAAATAAATTATTTCTAAAAGAGAATAAATTTTTCCAATAAAAACTGTATTTTTGATGCAGTGCCGTCATAATTACTATATAAGAAACGTCAAAACTGTAAATGGTCTCATTCATGAATATCACAATAAGAGACGATCACGTCCAATGCTAACATCCGGGTTGCAGCGGTAGCTAGCAACCTAGTAAGAGACGATCACGTCCAATGTTAAGAAATATAAAAACCCATAGTTCCTAAAAAAGGAGTCAGATCAAAACAAAAAGTACACCATTAGAACCGCCTTGTCCGAAACCCCTGTATAGGAAACTTTCTGTCCCTTGGCTTGAACAGCAAGGGAAATATATTGGCTTGAAAATCAAGCAAATTGACTTTTACCACGTTATTCTCCCCAAACAGGATATTTTTTTTCTTTTTTCTTTCTTTTCCAGAGATAGCTTGGCACTGGAACATCGTAGAGGGTTGTTCAATAGCTCATTTTAAAGTAAATTAATTGGGTTAAAAACCTTTTGTAACTAAAATAAATTATTTCTAAAAGAGAATAAATTTTTCCACCAAAAACTGCATTTTCGATGTCTTTTCACACTCCAGTCTTTCAAACATTATACCAGCAGTAAGATTTGAACCCACGCCTCCGAAGAGACTGGTGGCTAACACCAGTGCCTTGGACCACTCGGCCAGGCTGCCTCTCATAAATAAATATATATGTGAATTTGGGTTGCAGCAGTAGCTAGCAACCTAGTAAGAGATGATCAGTCCAATGCTAAGAAATATAACAAAACTCCTAAAAATAGAGTCAGATCAAAACAAAAGTACATCATTAGAATTACCTTGTCTGAAACCCTACTAGATAAATAATGAATGTCATCATAGTTTTATATTAGAGCTATGACGTGAATAGAAAAACATGAAATTATATTGTTGTTTCTGAAGACGTCATGAAATGATATCATTGCTCTATGACGTCAACAAAATCATTACGCTGTGACGTCATAATTACTACTTAAGAACTACAAAGATGAAAATGTTCTCATTCATAATTACATAATGGTTTCAATCAAGCAAGTCGCACGCAAGTTGAAAAAACAGTACTACACAAACAACAGAGATAGTATCTTGAAAAGAGAAAAGCAAAAATATTCAACCGACCAGGCGCATCGAGAAGTAAAAATTGAGAGAGCAAAACAAAACAGCAAGATGTGTTATCACAATGATGAAGATTATAGACATGCAAAAATTGAGACAGCCAAACAAAAGATCAGGGAGAGTTATCACAATGATGAAGATTACCGCATCAAATATAAGAAAAACCAAAAGCAAAGGTATTCAACCGTCCAGGTGTATCGAGAAGCAAAAATTGAGACAGCCAAACAAAAGATCAAGGAGCGTTACTGGGGTGACAAAATCTATAATGAAAAAATTAAATTCTCTGCGAGGTTGTACCGAAGAACGCATAAGGACAGAGGGAAAAATTACATTCAGAAATACAAGAAGATGGCAAAAATGCAGGCTGATCTTTGTAAATTGAGAAACATTTTACGCATGTTTTATCGGAATCAAGAAAAGTATTCAAAATTACAGATTAAAATTCTCTTTGAAAGAGCGGATGCTGTTGAAAAGTCGGCTAGAAATTCTTTGGCAAAGCTTCATAGTAATATCCAAAAGAAATGTTGTCAGTTTAACGAAAAGCTTCCAAGGTATGGATTGGCAACTGTGGAACAGTTTATAGATGCAATGGAAAATGTTCGACAACACAGTGAATATACGGAGGCGTACTTCTTAGAAAATTCGTATATTAATTTTGTTTATAATAAAGAACGACCTCTTGCCTATACTAAATTTAAATGCGCCACTTAATTATAGTATAGGTTAGTAATTCAACAGATAGCTTGGCACTGGAATATCGTAGAGAGTTGTTCAATGGCTCATTTTAAAGAAAATTAATGGGGTTAAAATTTATAATATCTGGGTTGCAGCGGTATCTAGCAACCTAGTAAGAGACGATCACGTCCAATGTTAATCCGGGTTGCAGCGGTAGCTAGCAACCTAGTAAGAGACGTTACATTAAAGAACGAACTTTCATCCATAGTAATTGAAGTATTATAAGAAATCATTATGTAGATAATGCATTTTCCTTAATGATTAATATTAGACATAAATTAAAATCTTGTTTGGGGTAAAAGAGCAGTGATTAGATTTTAAACCATAATTACTTTCGGAAAAATTAGGGCCCGACCGGATTCGAACCGGTGACCTATCGATCTGCAGTCGATGGCTCTACCTTTGAGCTACGAACCCTTTTTGTTAAGAGAGAATTAAAGATGTTTACATGAATATTAGACATAAATCAAATTACAGTATAGAACAAACTTCCAGCCCATAGTAACTAAAATAAGATTAAAATTAATGTTAAAGATTGATAAATGACATTTTTTTGTGAGGAGGAATTAGCAACAATACTAAAAGGATTAAAGAATAATAAGGCTCCAGGTGCTGATAGGGTGGTAAATGAGTTTCTTAAATATTGTGGCTCTGAGGTTTGAAATAAGTTACTGAAGATTATAATAAAGAACGACATTTTGCCTATACTAAATTTTATACGCCACTTAATTATAGTATAGGTTAGTGATTCCCTAGATAGCTTGGCAATGGAACATCGAAGAGAGTTGTTATAATAAAGAGCGAACTCTTACCTATAATAGATTAGATACTCAACTTAATTATAATTAATAATATTTATAATAAAGAACGATTATACCCTTCTCCCAAGTAACAAGTGGGCATGCTTACCATTCGATCCGGGTTGCAGCGGTAGCTAGCAACCTAGTAAGAGACGACCACGTCCAATGTTAAGAAATATAAAAACCCATAGTCCCTAAAAAAGGAGTCAGTTCAAAACAAAAAGTACACCATTAGAACCGCCTTGTCCGAAAACCCTGTATAGGAAACTGTCTGTCATTTGGCTTGAACAGCAAGGGAAATATATTGGCTTGAAAATCAAGAAAAGTGGCAGCTACTACAACATTCTGCCTAAACGGGATATTTTTTTCTTTCTTTCTTGTTATCCAGAGATAGCTTTGCACTGGAACATCGTAGAAAGTTGTTCAATGGTTATAATAAAGATCGAACTCTTCCCTATACTAACTTGTATAGGCAACTTCACTATAGTAAAGATTACAGTATTTATATTATGACATTGCAAAAGGTATGAGAAAAAATTGCAAAACTCTGTAAACTGCAAAAATATTTAGAATGTTTTCACAGTAAAGACCGATCTCTAGTCCGTAGTAACTGAAGATCCGGGTCGCACCGTATTATAATAGAAAAAGGAACTCTAACTTATATTAAATGGATTACATAAAGGATATACAAGTTTAATCGGATATAACAGAAACCTAATCCAGGTTGCAGTTGTATCCAGGTTGCAGCGGTAGCTAGTTACATTAAAAGACGATCATTGGAATAGCAAACCATAGCATACATTGGAATTTGTTAGCTACTTGATTGTTTGAGGTTCGTCTCTTACTATTTCAAAGAAGAAAAAGCCGTAGGCTTTTTCCTGTTTGTTATTATCATTACCAATAATCTGTTGAGGAAACTTAGACCACCTTAGTGGCTTGAAAAAGAGAAAAAATAATTTCTGAGAAAAACTTTCAAACAGTACGTGGTAACAAACTGTTTCAAACATAATAATAAGGATCCTGGAAGCGAACTTGTTGAGGATCCGGGTTGCAGCGGTAGTTACAAACACCTAGCCCATGAAACTAGTAAAGAACAAACCATTACAGTAAAGAACATTTCATGTTAAATATTGATCAATATCAATATGGGGAAGATTACAATAAGGACCAAAGTCTATCTAATAGTAACTGAAGCAACATAACATTAAAAAATGATGATTGGAATAAAAAACCATTGCATACATTGGACTTAGTTAGTATATTAAAAGACGATCATTGGAATACCAAACCATTGCATACATTGGACTTAGTTAGGTACTTGATTGTTTGAGGTTCGTCTCTTACTACTTCAAAGAAGAAAAAGCCTTTAAGAAAAAGTACGCCCCATCAGATGTAATTAGGCACTCAAAAGTACCTAACCTTGTTTTACAAACATAAATAGGGATAATCATTGATGCCATAATCATAGTTTGTAGCCAGGTCGTCTCTTACTATTCCAAAGAAGAAAAAGCCGTAGGCTTTTTCCTGTTTGTAATCATATAGTAAAGAATGATAAGATGCCTATGGTTTAATAAACGGTTATATAAAGTTACATTAAAAGACGATCACTTATTACATAAAGGCTCGATCATCGAATTTAAGCTGAAAATAAGTAAAGGACAATTATGCCTCCATATATTCACAGTGATGTATAAGATTTCACATTACATCTGTAAACTGTTCCACAGTTGCCGGTCCATACCTTGGAAATTTTTCACTAAACATGCAACATTTCTTTTGGATATTACTATGAAGTTTTGCAAAAGCATCTCTAGCTGACTTTTCAACAATTTACATTAAGGAACGAACTGTAGCCCATAGTAACTGAAGTAATAAAATGAATCATTATATTCATTATTATTTTAATTATATTCCTTAAGAAATCATCATAATCCGGGTTGCAGCGGTAGCTAGCAACCTAGTAAGAGACGATCACGTCCAATGTTAAGAAATGTAAAACCCATAGTTCCTAAAAAAGGAGTCAGATCAAAACAAAAAGTACACCATTAGAACCGCCTTGTCCGAAACCCCTGTATAGGAAACTTTCTGTCATTTGGCTTGAACAGCAAGGGAAATATATTGGCTTGAAAATCAAGAAAAGTGGCAGCTACTACAACATTCTGCCTAAACGGGATATTTTTTTCTTTCTTGTTATTCAGAGATAGCTTTGCACTGGAACATCGTAGAAAGTTGTTCAATGGCTCATTTTAAAGGAAATTAATTGGGTTAAAAACGTTTTATAACTAAAACAAATTAAAACAGGATAAATTTTTCCACTAAAAACTGTATTTTTGATGTCTTTCCATACTGTTGTCTTTTCAAAGACATTTTATTTTTGTTTTTGAAGCAATCAAACAGTTCGTGGTAAGGTTGTATTTTAAACTTTATATTCCATAGATAGCTTAGCACTGGAACATCGTAGAGAGTTGTTCAATGGATCATTTTAAATTATAATACAGAACGAATATTTTACCGATTATCTACCAATAATCATATATGACGTAATAAGTGACATGACGTAATATCTTAAACCTATTGTGTACTAATAACCATATATGACTTAATTAGCGACATGACGTAAAAATTGAAAAAATTAATTTTTATTTTATTTTCGTTTTTAGTTCAGAATCGCTAAAGTTATAAACTGCAAAAATATTTATGGTGTCTGAACAATAGTTTTAATCTTTTCTTGATTTTCAAGCCAATATATTTCCCTTGCTGTTCAAGCCAAATGACAGAAAGTTTCCTATACAGGGGTTTCGGCTCCGAAACCCCTAAACGGGATATTTTTTCCTTTCTTGCTATCCAGAGATAGCTTTGCACTGGAACATCGTAGAAAGTTGTTCAATGGCTCATTTTAAAGGAAATTAATTGGGTTAAAAACCTTTTGTAACTAAAACAAATTAAAACAGGATAAATTTTTCCACTAAAAACTGTATTTTTGATGTCTTTCCATACTGCTGTCTTTTCACAGACATTTTATTTTTGTTTTTTAAGCAATCAAACAGTTCGTGGTAAGGTTGTATTTTAAACTTTATATTCCATAGATAGCTTAGCACTGGAACATCGTAGAGAGTTGTTCAATGGATCATTTTAAATTATAATAAAGAACGAATATTTTACCGATTATCTACCAATAACCATATATGACGTAATAAGTGACATGACGTAATATCTAAAACCTATTGTGTACTAATAACCATATATGACTTAATTAGCGGCGTGACGTAAAAATTGAAAAAAATTAATTTTTATTTTATTTTCGTTTTTAGTTCAGAATCGCTAAAGTTATAAACTGCAAAAATATTTATGGTGTCTGAACAATAGTTTTAATCTTTTAATTTAGACTAGAAAAATACCTGAAAATTAAAAAATTAGTTTAATTTTTGTTAGGTTCTTGATACTTGATACGTGACATAAAAACATTCAATTAATGGTTACATAATGGTTTCAATCAAGCAAGCTATACGCAAGTTAAAAAAACAGTAATACCGAAAAAACAGAGATAGTATCTTGAAAAGAAACCAGCGGTAATCCGGGTTGCAGCGGTAGCTAGCAATCCGGGTTGCAGCGGTAGCTAGCAACCTAGTAAGAGACGATCACGTCCAATGTTAAGAAATATAAAAGCCCATAGTTCCTAACAAAAGAGTCAGATCAAAACAAAAAGTACACCATTAGAACCGCCTTGTCCGAAACCCCTATGTAGTAAACTTTCTGTCCCTTGGCTTGAACAGCAAAGGAAATATATTGGCTTGAAAATCAAGAAAAGTGGCAGCTACTACAACATTCTGCCTAAACAGGATATTTTTTTTCTTTGTTTCCAGAGATAGCTTGGTATCTTTAAAGATCGAAGTTCTTCTTCAAAAGCCAAGTAGTTTTTTAAACACCCTGGTATATTTAACGATTTAGCGCTGACACTTAGCTTACCCTGGCAATCATAATCAATGATCCAATACCGGCAAATTGATTTCAGTGTATTAGACTGTTTGAAAGCATGGTTGCATAGTAAAGAAAACAACTTCATGGTCACTGCTTTTTCTGGAGTGAATTTTCTTATAAGATCATTTAGCAATTGTAGATATTCATCTTTTTTTTCGCTGGGATGATATATTGCTTTGTTTAGCAGAAGAAATTCAGCTACGGCAAACTTTCTCTGTGACAGAGCTAACATTAAGGCTGTCTTATCATCTAAATCTAAACAATTAATTTTTGCACCACAGGAAACTAGTAAACAACAAGCATCTAGATTGCCTTCTACAGCAGCAATTTGTAGAGGTGTTCTCTGCGAACATTCAATAGTCCTTTTTCAAGTATGACGTAGATAATTTCGGAGACCACACTGCCTTTCCATGACGATAAATAAAAGTTCAAATAGGGATAAAATCCTTTTAATAGACAGTGATGATAGAAATTCACAAAAATACCAGATATTTCGGTCACATACATTAAAAGACGATCATTGGAATAAGAAATTAGTGCATACATTGGACTTAGTTAGCTACTTGATCGTTTGAGGTTCGTCTCTTACTATTTCAAAGAAGAAAAATCCGTAGGCTTTTTCCTGTTTGTAATATCCGGGTTGCAGCGGTAGCTAGCAACCTAGTAAGTGACGATCACGTCAAATGTTAAGAAATATAAAAACCCATAGTTACAATAATTACAATAAAGAGCGTGTATGGGCGTGAGGAGTGGTTATATCATCATAGTAGTAGCTATAGCTGCAATCTAGTAAAAGTCCAATTGCCAAAGCCAAAAGCGGTGGCGTAATCTTGTGAAAGTTCAGGGTTGCAGCGGTAGCTAGCAACCTAGTAAGAGACGTTCACATCTCGTAGTAAAAACAAAATAGCCCATAGCTCCTAAAACTACAGTCAGATCAAAAAAGAAGTCCAAAATTAGAATTGCTTTTTCCAACACCCTTATTTAGGAAAATAACAGCCCTTGGCTTGAATAACAAGGAAAATATATTGGTTTGAAAATCAAGAAAGTGGCTGTAACCACGATATTCGGCATCTAGAGCATCTTCTTTTCTGTTATTTTTTTACCCAGATAGCTGGGCACTGGAAAATCATAAAGAGCTGTTTAATAGCTCATCTTAAAAGAAATTGCTACTTTTAGTACCTTTTGTAATAAAAAAACAAAAAGTTTTTAAAATAGCATAATAAAGATCGAACTCTTCCCTATACTAACTTGCATACGCAACTTCACTATAGTTAAGATTACAGTATTTATATTATACATCATTATAGATTATAAAAGGTTCAAATGTTCGAAGATTATAGAGTTAACAATTTTCCCACACCGGGAATCGAACCCGAGCCTGTTAAGTGAAAGTTAACTATCCTAGCCACTAGACCATATGGAACCATAGAGAAGCATGATTTAAGAGCCATATGCATATTATTATTTCACCATACCTACAATAAAGAACGAACTGTAGTCCATAGTAACTGAATCAGGGTTGCAGCGGTAGCTAGCAACCTAGTAAGAGTACAATAAAGAACGATCTGTAGTCCATAGTAACTGAAGTATTCTAAGGAATCGTTATATAGATGGTAAATTTTCCTTAAGAAATCATCAGAGGTAAAAAATATCTCTTACCGGGAATCGAACTCGGGTCAACTAGGTGACCCGATTGCCCATGGCAAATGAAAAATTTTACTTTAAAGAACGAACTGTAGTCCGTTATAACTGAAGTGCTATAAGGAATAAAATCCGGGTTGCAGCGGTAGCTAGCAACCTAGTAAGAGACGATCACGTCCAATGTTAAGAAATATAAAAACCCATAGTTCTTAAAAAAAGAGTCAGATCAAAACAAAAAGTACACCATTAGAACCGCCTTGTCCGAAACTCCTGCATAGTAGAATTTATGTCCCTTGGCTTGAACAGCAAGGGAAATATATTGGCTTGAAAATCAAGAAAAGTGGCAGCTACTACAACATTCTGCCTAAACGGGATATTTTTTTCTTTTTTTTTCTTTTTTTTCTTTTTTTGTATCCAGAGATAGCTTGGCACTGGAACATCGTAGAGGGTTGTTCAATAGCTCATTTTAAAGGAAATTAATTGGGTTAAAAATCTATAGTAACTAAAATAAATTATTTCTAAAAGAAAATAAATTTTTCCACCATTATAATAAAGATCGAACTCTTCCCTATACTAACTTGCATACGCAACTTCACTATAGTTAAGATTACATTATTTATATTATGCATCATCATAAATTATAAAAGGTTCAAATGTTCGAAGATTATTACAGTAAAGAACGATTTCTCTCCCATAGTAGCTGATATGTTACATTAAAAGACGATCATTGGAATAAAAAGTTATTGCATGCATTGGACTTAGTTAGTTACTTGATCGTTTGAGGTTCGTCTCTTGCTATTTCAAAGAAGAAAAAGCCGTAGGCTTTTTCCTGTTTGTAATATTTTCCTGTTTGTTATCAGGGTTACAGCGATATCCAGGTCGCAGCGGTAGCTAGCAACCTAGTAAGAGACGATCACGTCCAATGTTAAGAAAGTCCAATGTTAAGAAATAAAAAAAAAACATAGCTCCTAAAAAAGGAGTCAGATCAAAACAAAAAGTACACCATTAGAACCGCCTTGTCCGAAATCTCTGTATAGGAAACTTTCTGTTTACAATAAAGAATCCGGGTTGCAGCGGTAGCTAGCAACCTAGTAAGAGACGATCACGTCCAATGTTAAGAAATATAAAAACCCATAGCTCCTAAAAAAGGAGTCAGATCAAAACAAAAAGTACACCATTAGAACCGCCTTGTCCGAAACCCCTGTATAGGAAACTTTCTGTCCCTTGGCTTGAACAGCAAGGGAAATATATTGGCTTGAAAATCAAGAAAATTGACTTTAACCACGTTATTCTCCCCAAACGGGATATTTTTTTCTTTTTTTTTCTTTTTTTTCTTTTGTATCCAGAGATAGCTTGGCACTGGAACATCGTAGAGGGTTGTTCAATAGCTCATTTTAAAGGAAATTAATTGGGTTAAAAATCTATAGTAACTAAAATAAATTATTTATAAAATATAATAAATTTTTCCAATAAAAACTGTATTTTTTATGCAGTGACGTCATAATTACTATATAAGAAACGTCAAAACTGTAAATGGTCTCATTCATGAATACATAATTATAATAAAGATCGAACTCTTCCCTATACTAACTTGCATACGCAACTTCACTATAGTTTTATAATAAAGAACGACCTCTTGCCTATACTAAATTTTATAGGCCACTTAACTATAGTATAGGCTAGTACAGTTATTATATTTAATGTTAATATATTAATCCGGGTTGCAGCGGTAGCTAGCAACCTAGTAAGAGACGATCACGTCCAATGTTAAGAAATATGAAAACCCATAGTTCCTAAAAAAGGAGTCAGATCAAATTCAAAATTATTACAGTAAAGAACGATCTCTCTCCCATAGTAACTGATATGTTACATTAAAAGACGATCATTGGAATAAAAAGTTATTGCATGCATTGGACTTAGTTAGCTACTTGATCGTTTGAGGTTCGTCTCTTACTATTTCAAAGAAGAAAAAGCCGTAGGCTTTTTCCTGTTTGTAATATCCGGGTTGCAGCGGTAGCTAGCAACCTAGTAAGAGACGATCACGTCCAATGTTAAGAAATATAAAAACCCATAGTTCTTAAAAAAAGAGTCAGATCAAAACAAAAAGTACACCATTAGAACCGCCTTGTCCGAAACCCCTGCATAGTAAAATTTCTGTCCCTTGGCTTGAACAGCAAGGGAAATATATTGGCTTGAAAATCAAGAAAAGTGGCAGCTACTACAACATTCTGCCTAAACGGGATTTTTTTTTTTTTTCTTTTTTTTTCTTTTTTTGTATCCAGAGATAGTTTGGCACTGGAACATCGTAGAGGGTTGTTCAATAGCTCATTTTAAAGGAAATTAATTGGGTTAAAAATCTATAGTAACTAAAATAAATTATTTCTAAAAGAGAATAAATTTTTCCACCAAAAACTGCATTTTGATGTCTTTTCACACTGCAGTCTTTCAAACATAATCGTATACCAGCGGTATAATAATAAAGATCGAACTCTTCCCTATACTAACTTGCATAGGCAACTTCACTATATTTAAGATTACAGTATTTATATTATACATCATTATAAATTATAAAAGGTTCAAATGTTAGAAGATTATAGGGTTAAAAATTTTCCCACACCGGGAATCGAACCCGGGCCTGTTAAGTGAAAGTTAATCCGGGTTGCAGCGGTAGCTAGCAACCTAGTAAGAGACGATCACGTCCAATGTTAAGAAATATAAAAACCCATAGTTCTTAAAAAAAAGTCAGATCAAAACAAAAAGTACACCATTAGAACCGCCTTGTCCGAAACCCCTGCATAGTAAAATTTCTGTCCCTTGGCTTGAACAGCAAGGGAAATATATTGGCTTGAAAATCAAGAAAAGTGGCAGCTACTACAACATTCTGCCTAAACGGGATATTTTTTTCTTTTTTTTTTTTTTTTTTTTTCTTTTTTTTTTTACAGTGCTATCTTGGCAATGGAAAATCGGGGAGGGTTGTTCAATAGCTCATTTTAAAGGTAATTAATTGGGTTAAAAATCTATAGTAACTAAAATAAATTATTTCTAAAAGAGAATAAATTTTTCCACCAAAAACTGCATTTTGATGTCTTTTCACACTGCAGTCTTTCAAACATAATCGTATACCAGCGGTATAATAATAAAGATCGAACTCTTCCCTATACTAACTTGCATAGGCAACTTCACTATAGTTAAGATTACAGTATTTATATTATACATCATTATAAATTATAAAAGGTTCAAATGTTCGAAGATTATAGAGTTAAAAATTTTCCCACACCGGGAATCGAACCCGGGCCTGTTAAGTGATCCGGGTTGCAGCGGTAGCTAGCAACCTAGTAAGAGACGATCACGTCCAATGTTAAGAAATATAAAAGCCCATAGTTCCTAACAAAGGAGTCAGATCAAAACAAAAAGTACACCATTAGAACCGCCTTGTCCGAAACCCCTGCATAGTAAAATTTCTGTCCCTTGGCTTGAACAGCAAGGGAAATATATTGGCTTGAAAATCAAGAAAAGTGGCAGCTATTACAACATTCTGCCTAAACGGGATGTTTTTTTTTTTTTTTTCTTTTTTTTTATAATAAAGATCGAACTCTTCCCTATACTAACTTGCATAGGCAACTTCACTATAGTTAAGATTACAGTATTTATATTATACATCATTATAAATTATAAAAGGTTCAAATGTTCGAAGATTATAGAGTTAAAAATTTTTATAATAAAGATCGAACTCTTCCCTATACTAACTTGCATAGGCAACTTTATAGTTAAGATTACAGTATTTATATTTCCGGGTTGCAGCGGTAGCTAGCAATCTAGTAAGAGACGATCACGTCCAATGTTAAGAAATATAAAAACCCATAGTTCCTAAAAAAGGAGTCAGATCAAAACAAAAAGTACACCATTAGAACCGCCTTGTCCGAAACCCCTGTCTAGGAAACTTTCTGTCCCTTGGCTTGAACAGCAAGGGAAATATATTGGCTTTAAAATCAAGAAAATTGACTTTAACCACGTTATTCTCCCCAAACGGGATATTTTTTCTCTTTCCGGGTTGCAGCGGTAGCTAGCAACCTAGTAAGGGACGATCAGGTCCAATGTTAAGAAATATAAAAACCCCTAACTCCTAAAAACAGAGTCAGATCAAAACAAAAAGTACACCATTAGAACCGCCTTGTCCGAAACCCCTATAAAGGAAACTTACCGCCCTGCGGCTTGAATAACAAAGAAAATATATTGGCTTGATAATCAAGAAAATTGACTTTAACCACGTTATTCTACACAAACGGGATATTTTTTTCTTTCTTTTCCACAGATAGCTTGGCACTGGAACATCGTAGAGAGTTGTTCAATGGCTCATTTTAAAGGAAATCTCTAGATCTAGCGCTATGTGTACTTAATTTTTTTTTTTAAATTTACAGTAAAGAACGAACTTCAGCCCATACTAAATAAAATAAGAATACAATTTATGACTCAAACAGGTAATTTGTTTGCTTTGGTCTAAAATACTGTCAGCGGTGGGGTTCGAACCCATACCTCCGAAATGACGGGTAGCTAACACCAGCGCCTTAAATCACTCGGCCACGCTGCCTCACATAACTATGTGAATATCTTATCATAAAGAACAAACTCTAGCCAATAGTAACTTAAACACTTTATATAAGGATTTTATAGTAAAGAATGAACTCAAGTCCAAAGGAACTGAACCCTGTGGTTCATTCATATAATCCTCAGTATTTTAGCTAGGGGGTAACTAAACGAGTTCCTTATTAAAATTTAAAATTTAAAAGACATTGCTTTAATTTCAATACTTTAAAAGTTCTACCCAACGGGGAATCGAACCCCGTTATTTCACCTGACAATTGTGTATGCTTACATTGTACCATCAGAGACTTGTAAGCAAGTTATATATAAAACATGATAATAAATTCGTTAATAAACTAAAAAATGTACTATTACTGCAAATATTGGCACATATTGGGCTTAGTTTGAAGCCTCATTCTCTGAAGATCATCTCTTACTATTCCAAATAAGAAAAATCCATAGGCTTTTTCCTGTTTGTAACTACATTAAAAGACAATCATTTGAAGAACATACCAATGCATATATTGGACTTAGTTAGCTGCTCAATTTCTTGAAAAAAAAAAATCTTATTTGTCAACAAAAACTAGAATAATTCCTGAAAATTTTAAATAAAATAATTTTGTTTATATGCAAAGTGCAAAAATATTTATGGTGTCTGATCGATAATTTTCATTTTTTATTTAAAACCAGAAATAAACCTGAAAACTTTAAAATTCGTTTGGTTTCCCTTTTGTTTCAATTGACTCAACACGTTACATAAAGGATCGATATAGTTCATTATATATCTTGATTATGTAAGTTTTATCTTTATCAGGGTTATATAGGTAGTTAAAATTTTAATACAGAGGATCGGCACAGTTCATTATATCTATCAAACGGCTCGTGGTAATAAACTGTATAGTAAGAGCGACCCGTCTCGCTAGTAACCGAAACCCTAAGGAATGGAATTTTGATACCGATACATACATTAAAAGAAATGGATTTTTACATTTTAAGCGGATGTTTTAGAGACAAAGCTTATGCATCTACATCAATTTTCTTGCGACACATGGGTTTGAACCTGCCAACCTTCGATCGAAAGGTGCAGCTTAAGCCACAACATTATCGCATGGTATTATTGACAATAATTCTTAAATGAGTTTATTGATTTACTTTAATTAGTAATAATTTATCAAACAGTTCATGGTAACGAACTGTATACCATGGGTTTTCATAAAGGATTACATAAAGGACTGATATAGCATAAATGGTGTTTGTCGAAACGATTTTTTTTATATTTACATAAAATATTTTAATCTGAATTGTAGCAGTAGCTAGCAACCTAGTAAGAGACGATGATGTACAATGTTAAGAAATATAATAACCCATAACTCCTAAAATACAAAACCCCTGTATAGGAAACTTTCTGTCATTTGGCTTTAACAGTAAGGGAAATATATTGGATTGAAAATCAAGAAAAGTGGCAGCTACTGCATCATTCTGCCCAAACGGCATCTTTTTTCTCTTTTTTTTCAAATAGTTCATGGTAACGAACTGTATAGTAAGAGCAACCCGTCTCAATAGTAACCGAAACTGTAAAAACGGAGTTTTGATACCAATAGATGCATCAAAAGAATTGGGTTTTATGTTGATTTTAAATATGTAAGTTTCATCCAGTTTAGTTATACCCATCAAAAGTTACGAGCCAGAAAAAATTTGTCCCATTTTTGAAAAAAGGGAAAAACCCCTAAAAGTCATAGAATCTTAATGAAAATCACACCGTCAGGTTCAGCGTATCAGAGATCCTTACTGCAGAGGTTTCAAGCTTCTTTCTGCAAAAACGTGGAATTTTATATTTTTTGTCAGAAGAAAGATCATGGATAGGTATTTATTGTCCCTTTCTTTTAATAAAGAACAAATATTCTATCGATTGTCTACTAATAACCATTTATGACGTATTAAGTGACATGACGTAATATATAACACCAATTATGTACTAATAACCATATATGACGTAACGAGTGACGTAACGTAAAAACTGAGAAAAATATTTTTTTTTAGATTTCAGTTCAGAATTGCTAAAGTTATAAACTGCAAAAATATTTATGGTATCTGAGCAATATTTTTAATCTTTTAATTTAAAACTAGAAAAACTCCTGAAAATTCTAAACTAATTTGATTTTTTGTTGGGTTTTTGTTACTTGATACGAGAACTAAACATCCTTTATCTAAGGTGAGGTTTCAATTTAATATGACTATATCATTATTGAACGCTCTACGAAAATTCTCCGATTTAAGTAATAAAAAATTAAAAGGAAAAAAAGAAATAAATAAAGAAAGAAAAGAAAAGAAAGTCTTCAAACATAAAGAAACACAAACACAAGACAAAGAGAATAAGACAAATTCGGTTTCAGAAATGAGTCGAATTTCTGGCCTTACACAAAATTTGACCAATTTCAGTATGGAAGAAAGCCCTGTGATTACTATTAAATGTGATAATGGTGACATTGAAGTCGAGAAATCACTTTTAACAGCTGTTAGTGATGTCTTCAAGGCTATGCTAGAAACGGACATGCTTGAAAAACGAACCAATCTTGTGCTGGCCCATGATTTGAACTTTGAAACTATGAAAAGTATTATGGATTACTATAAAGAAGGTTTCAAAACAGGTTTCTGGAACAAGGCTTCTTTTTTCGAAACACTAAACAGAGATGCATTTACATACATTGTAGAAAAGTACAACTTTCTTGCTATTAAAGAGGAAATTGCTCAATATTTGCTCAAAAGTTATCGTGTGAAGCAAGATTTAACAATTCTTGAAAGTGTTTTTTTCACTTATGGAAACCAAATTGAAAAAATGTTTGTTATACGAGAGATGACTCTCATGATTGCGGAAGGAAAAGACGTTCCCCAATTTGTTACCAATTTTAATGCTCATGATTTTTTAGAATTAGCTAAATGTTGCTGTGCTGCGTTGAAAAACAGTCAATTTTCTAGATATCAATGTTTTTTAAAGACACTTTACAGTTGGCTATCCAAAGACTCTGAAAAAAGATCAGTTGCGGCTTTGGAAATTGTAGGAATGATAGATATGAAAACGTTTAAAGTACATGAGGTTGAATCCGTTCTACAAAGTCTCACTGTTTCTCCAAAGTTCCAGGGGCTTAAGCTACTATGTCTCGAATTCTTTCTACCTTTAATAAACAGGCTTTATCATCCATGAAATATGGATGCGATATATTTAAAATATAAAATAAAGTTCCTTCTTTCTAAAGATAATTCCGACTTCCTCAAATTAAGTTTAAATCTAGTCGCAAAAAGAAAGAAAAATCCTTAATCAGCAAAGAGAAAAATTGCAGTTAGCCTCAGACAAAGAGTGGCGCTATTCAGATTTGGATTTCGCTAAGATAGTGGGCTATAAAAAAGATGCTACACACAATATTTCTAAGGAAGTTAAAATTATAAGAGCCGTGTGAACGTTTGAATCATCAGAAATAATTAAGACAGATTATTGGACAGAGGGTTTGGCCTGCCTGAGGACTTAGGCCAATCGTGGGGTAGCTCCCACGACACATGATCAGGATTTAGAATGTATAGTGAAGAAAAGTGTTTTTTGTTATCATTGTTGTTATCTCAGTCACCGTTGTTGTCATTTGAAGTGACTAACTGCTGTTCACCTAAATATGTAAGTCTCAATAAATCTATTGCTTTTTACCTGTGTTGATTTCATTTTATATGTCTGTATCTAGTCTAACGACAGGTAATTAGTTCGCCTATCTGCAAGGTACGT